>NC_081409.1:214143256-214383561 GCF_030272615.1 Cryptomeria japonica | reverse complement strand
AGAGAGAGAGAGAGAGAGAGAGAGAGAGAGAGAGAGGGAGTGGGAGAGGGAGAGGGAGAGGGAGAGGGAGAGGGAGAGGGAGAGAGAGGGAGAGGGAGAGGGAGAGAGGGAGAGGAGAGGGGAGAGGGAGAGAGAGGGAGAGAGGGAGAGAACATGGGGGAAAGGGAGAGGTAGAGGGAGGGAGAGAATACATGATAAAAATCAAAGAGGAAGTTGCAGATAAGAAATAAATTCACTTACTTCTATAGATTTGTAGACACAGTTGCAGTGGGGTATGGAGGAAGAGAAGAAGAGAAAGAGGGATGGGGTATGGAGAGAGAGAGAGAGAGAGAGAGACGATACACTTGTGTATATATATGTTTAATATATTATATGTATATAAATATATTATATATACAATGTCATATTATACACATATTATATATTACATATATTATATGAATATACTGAATATACACATATTATACATAGAATATAATATTATACAATAGTGCGTATGCGCTGTTTATAGTAAAGATAGCGCGTACGCGTTGTTTAATGGGAAACACACGCATACGCGCTTCTTACACTATAAATACCTCGTATGCACTTTTTAAACCATACGTAACCCGTACGTGCTTTTGACTTTTTAGGCTTGGAAATAAGCTTCGATGACAAAGCTACGGATTGGAAGTTTGATTTCCATCCATTTCTCTCATTTTTGATGTGTTTTATTTTATCAACTTGGTTTATCGACTTTGTCATCATCAGGTTTACACTTCATAAAGTGGGTATTTCTAAAATTTCCACCATATTTTCACCCATCTTCTGAGCTTTCTAACCATATAATTTTTTTTCAATTTGAACAACAATAACATATTATTATTGAATTTCTTTTACTAGTGTCTCCATAGTTCTCACAGACATAGGTGCACCATTTTTTGAATAACTTTTGATATACGTATCCAAATTTTTAAAAATTTATATATTATTGTAGTGCACTTGATTCTTTACAATTTAAAAAAAAATTGTTTTTTTGATTTGTTTAGTGCAACTTATGCTTCGCGCATGAATAGGTACCGAATTTTCAGGATGTGCTCGATTGGAAAAATCATAAAAAAAAAATACTCAACAAAAAATTACAAAAAAATACAATAATTCTAGTGCTCACTCTTAACTATCTTTTTTCCAAAGGATTTGTCAAAATACTAAATCTAACTATGACATTTTTGATGCGCACGTCAAACACTATGTTATGTTTTTCAGAAAAAAATAGGGTCAGTTTTTCGTTTGCGAAGGATTTGACCCCCTTAATCTTATCCAATTTTGAAAAAGTTTAGTAGTTTGGAAACTAGATTCAGAGTAATAAAATATTTGTTATTTTATTATCTTCATATCTTGAGTGGATGAGTTTCAAATTTTGCCTCTAAGTTCAGGTTCACCCGATTTCAGAAAAAAAGTGTCCACTTATACCCCCCTTTTTTACCACCATCTTTGTGCACTTACCCTATAGATAGAATTTGTTGTCGAGGTAGAGTTAGGGTTAGGGATAGAATCATGTTGAGGGTATGGGTAAGGGTAAGGGTTAGAGATAGAGTTAAGGTTCCCATTAGCTTTATAGAAGAACCCTAGCCTAAATTTGAATTCTACTTTTTTTGGAATCTAATTGAATACTAACCACAATCTTAACTATATAGACCTAAAATTGATTAAACCCTAGCCCTAATCAAATAATCATCTTAACAGTTACTCTGTAACCCCAACCTTAATTAAATCCTAACCCTAATCTAGTTGAACAATGATTAAAATCTCAAAATAATAAAACCATAACCCTGATCTTTAATCTTACCCTATATAGATCCTAACCCTAATTAAACCCTAATCCTAAGCCTAATTAAACTTTAACCCTTATCCAAATTGAACCTTAATTAGACCTTAATGCTAACCCTAAGTGAATACTTACCCAAATAAAACTCTAACCCTAACTTTATTTGAACTCTTTCCCTTACTGAACCCTAGTTATACCCTAACCATAATTGAATATTTACCCTTATTAAACACTATCCTGAACCCTAATTGAATCATCATCCTAATGAAACTTTAATCCTAATCGTAACAAAATCCTAACACTAGTTTTAAAATTACGGTTACAGTTAGGATTAGGGAAAGGGTAAAGGTTTAAGATAAAATTAGGGTTAGAGTTAGGGTTTAAATTAAAGTTATGGTTAATTTCATGATTAGGATTAGGGTTTTAATTAGAGATAGATTTAGGGTTAGGGTTAAGGTATGGGTTAGGTTTAGGGTTAGTGTTATAGTTAGAGATCAAATTTGTTTTAGGGGTATAGTTAGGGTAAGGGTTAGAGATACAATTATAGTTAGGATTAGGGTTAGGGTCAAGGTTTGGATTATAACTAATATTGGTTTTATGATTGAGTTAGGGTTTGGGTTAGAGATAAATTCAAGGTTAGGGTTAGGGTTTTGGTTAGGATTAGGATTAGTGTTAGAGATGGAGATAGAATTTGGTTTAGTGGTAGAGTTATGGTTAGGGTAAGGGTTAGGATTAGGGTTAGAGATAGCATTATAGTTAGGGTTAGGATGAGAATTTGGGTTAGGATTAGGGTTAGAGTTATGAGTAGAGATAGAATTAGATTTGAAGTTATGTTTAGAATTCAATTTAGTTTAGGGTTAGGGTTTGATTTGGTTATTGTTAGAGTGAGGATTTAATGTAGTTTAGGATTTAGCTTTGATTTGGTTTAGGGTTAGAATAAGGGTTATGGTTAACATTAAAATTAGAGATAGAATTATAATTAGTGATAAGGTTATGGTTAAGGTTATGATTAGAATTAGTGTTAGAGATATGAATTAGGGTTAGGAGTAGGGTCATGGCTATGGCTATGGTTATATTTATCCTTAGGGTCAGTGTTAGAGAAAAAATTAGGCTTAGGGTTCGAGATACTCTTTGGCTTAGGGTTGGAAATAAGGCTAGGGTTTGAATTAGAGATGAGATTGGGGTTAGGATTAGAGATAGAATAAGGGCTATGGCTAATTATGGTTAGTAATAAGGTTATGTTTAAGGTTATAGTTAGTGTTAGTGTTAGATATAGAATTAGGGTTAGTAGTAGGGTCATGTTATGCTTACGACTATTAAATTTGAGTTGTATTAATCAAAAAATAACTTTTGAGTAAATTAAAACCTAAAATCTAGATATAAATAGAACCTTTTTGAAACCCAGCCCTAATTTAACCCTAAATCCTAATCCTAAGAAAACCCTAACAAAGTTATCTAATTGAACCCTAATCCTAGCCTTAATTGAATCATAACTCTAACCATATCTTAATTTTATCCTAATACTAACTATAACTCAATCTTAATTGTAAACCTAACTATAATTAATATTATTCATAATCTTTATTCTAGTAGAAACACTAATTCTAATACAAACCCTAATTCTAACTATAAACATAATTATACCCTTATCGTAAGCATTTTTAAACCCTAAGTTTACCCTAATTTGATCCCTAACTTTAAGGTTTTCCCTAATTAAACCCTAACCCAAACTTTATTTGAGCCCTACTAATAATTTAGTTCTAGCCCATAACCCTAACCTAACTCAAATATTTCTCCTACAACCCTAATTAAAGCCATTTGAATCCTAACTTAACCCTTTTCCTAACTCTAAACCGTATAGCCCTAATGCTAAATTAAGCCCTAATGCTAAATCTAACTAAACTAAATTATAAATTTTAAAATTCATAAAATATTTGTTTTCTAGTTGTTAAATAATTAATTTAATTATAATAATTATCTAATATAAATTAATAAAATAAAATTATATATTCATTTTTAAATGAACCAACAATTACTAATTATAGTTTTAAAATAAATAAAAAACTAAAATCTAGATATATAAGGAACATTTCGATTCTATTTTTACTTTTTCTATGCAAATCATTCTATATTCTAAAATAAAACTAATTTTATAAAAATGATTGAATTTGAGTTGTACTAATCAACAATTAGTTTTTGAATAAACCAAAAATAGAATATATATATATATATATACACACACATACATACATACATACATGTACATACATACATATATATACATATATATACATATATACATATACACACATATATATACACACATATATGTATACACATACATACACTCCTTTTTTTACATGCAAATCATTTTGTATTCCAAAATTAAACTAATTTCTAATTAAATAATATTTTAAAATGTGAATTGCTATCTTTTCAATGTTCAAATTTGATGTAGCCATAACCAGTAAAACCCTAAAAGAGAATCAATCGGCTTATGCAACAAGAGTAACACAATGAAAGAAACAAGAAAACATAACAAGATTACATAAACAGATCATATTATTGCTTTATAACTTCTAGAAACCATTTGATTATCATCATATAATCATCATAGAACATTTGATAGTTAACCAGTCACATGCAGGCTATCAGCCAGATACAATCCAACTGGGACTCTAAGAATCAACTAGATCACAAAATGCGAATCTTCATCCTTATTCTCAATTCTACTTCCTTTGCCCCTACAAATGATTACATAACATCATATTTATACCCACCGGAACATATCTGGGTTGGCCTCATAAGATTACATTTACCAATGCAGGAAAATGAAACATGTAACTAGGTTGACCCTAAGAATTAAAGAAATCTTTCTAGAAAATAACAACCACAAAGTGCGGTTCAGTATGAAGGTCAGCCACACGCCAAAGAACATTAGACAAGACCCAAGATAGATCCACATGCCAAGAATCGCATCGGTAATGAAGGAAAACCAACCAGTAAGCACAAGAACTGTCCTGGAATCCAGAAATAATTATCTGGAAGCGAAAATTAACCCAAAAAGAACCCAAATGAACTGGAAATCTATAATTAAGCATATGTACTATCTTGGAAACCAAAAAGAAGTGTTAGGGTTTCAAGCAGATCCGAAGCAAATATGAACTAACAGTTATATGCAGATTTAAATACAAAAGATAAAGGAATAAAATAGGACACAGATAACACAAAGATTTAATGTGGTTCACCCAGAATGGGTTACGTCCACCATAAACAGTCATCCAATCTTTCTTATTATCTAGCAAAAATAGTACATCAACCTTACAATGCCTTAAGCATCCCAGTCGCTTATAACATGCGGTTTTTTAGGGCAAAAACAAAGTCGACCTTTTTAGGGTTTTATTACAATGTCAGTTTTCATCAACAAAAAAAAATACCCCAAAAAAAATTTCAACATTTGTCACCTTCTTTAAGCCAAACCTCACGAGACTTTTGCTGCCAATAGATTTCAACCCGGGAGCAAAGGATCTCCCAATATGCTAGCAATTTCTTTTGAGCATCATTAATGGAGGAATTTCTTTTGAGCATCATTAATGGGCCCCGACAATTTCTTTTGAGCATCATTAGTGGACCCCGGCAAGGATACGTGCTGAGTGTACATTACTTTGCTGATCAGTCGCCACATTTCAACAATCTCCCACTTGGAGACTGATCAGGCTCCACACCGAACAATCTCCCACATGGAGACTGATACTACACGACACCACTGTACATGCAACATCCGCTGGATAAAACACTAGGACTCGACTGGTATAAATTCCACAATTATCAATCAAGAAGACCAACAGAAACTGATGAAGAAATCAACTTCTCCTATGGAATTGCCTTCATGAACATATCGGCAAGATTCTCACTTGTGTGAATCTTCTCAAGCCGTAACTGACCCTCCTCCAAAATAGTCCAGATGAAGTGGTACCTGAGCTGAATGTGCTTTGTCCTTGAATGAAAAGTAGAGTTCTTCGCAAGATCAATGGCACTCTGGCTATCAGTATACAAAGGGCGATCCTCCTGTGTCTGACCCAATTCCTCTAGAAAACATTGTAACCAAATCATCTCCTTGCTGGATTTTGTAGCAGCAACATACTCAGCTTCAGTGGTTGAAAGTGCAACAACCTTTTGCAGCCTAGAAATCTAACTGACTGCAGTTCCCCCTATAGTAGAAACATACCCTGTAGTGCTCCTCCATGAATCAATATCACTTGCCAGATCAGAGTCAACAAATCTACTCAGAGCAGCATTAGATCCTTTGAAACATAATGCCTTTGTAGTGGTTCCTTTCAAATACCGAAGGATCCATTTCATAGCATTCCAATGTTCCATACTCGGATTACTCATAAACATGCTCACAACTCCCATTGCATGTGCAATATTTGGCCTTGTGCATACCATTGCATACATCAGATTGCCAACAACTGATGAATACAGGATGTTAGATATTTTCTTTACCTCTTCCTGTGCCTTTGGGAACTTCTCCTTAGTCAATTTGAAATGACTAACCAAAGGTGTACTAACTGCTTTTGCATCCTGCATGTTAAATCTTTTCAACACCTTCTTTATATACTCACTTTGGAACAAATTCAAGGTTCTATTTTTTCTATCCCGTGTAATCCTCATACCCAAAGTTTTCTTAGCTGCACCCAAATCCTTCATAGCAAATGACCTAGCTAATTTTTGTTTAAGATCATTTATGTGTTCCATGTTAGACCCAACAACAAGCATGCCATCAACATAAAGCAATAAGATAATATAGCTGCCATTATCCAATCTCTTAAAATATACACAATGATCAGAATGACATCTATGATAACCGTGTTCAGCCATGAAACTATCAAATTTTAAATACCATTGTCGGGGTGCTTGCTTTAGGCCATACAAACTTTTTTTCAACCTGCACACCAAGTTCTCCTTACCTTTGACCTCATATCCCTGTGGTTGCAACATGTAAATTTCCTCCTCCAAATCTCCATGGAGAAAAGTTGTTTTCACATATAATTGTTCAAGATGTAAATCATCTGCAGCCACAAGACTAAGTACAGTTCTAATTGAAGTCATTTTTACAACTGGAGAAAATATTTCATCATAATCTATACCCTTTTTCTATGCAAAACCTTTTACCACAAGTCTGGCCTTATATCTTTTATGACCTCCTTCCTCCTCCTTCAGCCGATAAACCCATTTGCTAGGCAAGGCTCCTTTTTCTGCAGGTAAAGGGACTAAGTCCCAAGTCTTATTTTTCATCAAGGAGTCCATCTCCTCTTTCATGCCTAGCTCCCACTATTGTTTGGCATCCACCTACATTGCTTCTTCATATTCTTCTGGTTCACCAGAATCAGTTAATAATATAGAATACAAAGAAGGAGAAAATCTTTCAGGGGGTCTACTTGACCTCATAGAATGTCTAACACTTGTAGGAGTTTGTGGGACATTCTGTTGTTGCTGAGCATCAGGTACCTATGGCATTTCATTTTTCAGGAATCTCATCCAACACCACATATTCTTGCTTGTCCTATTCATGCTTCTTTTCCTGCATTTGTTCTTTATACATAACCTTCTCATTGAATATAACATCTCTACTTCTAGTTATTTTCTTATTTTCAAAATCCCATAACCGATAGCCATATTCATCTATCCCATATCCAATGAAGGTACATTTCTGAGATTTAGCATCAAGCTTGGTTCTGTTTTCTTTACCAACATGGACAAAAGCTTCACAACCAAAGGTTTTTAGAAAAGAATAATTTACCTTTTTACCAGTCCATGCCTCCTTTGGAATACCACCATCCAAAGGGGTTGAAGGTCCTCTATTTATCAAATAGACAGTAGTATGTACAACATCTACCCAAAAATGTAAGGGCAATCCAACATGCAATCTCATGCTCCTCGTGCGTTACATGATAGTCCTATTTATTCTCTCTGACACACCATTTTCTTGTGGAGTTTCTGGAACCGTCTTCTGCTTTCTAATCCGATTTAAGGAGCAGTAATCTTTAAATGCTTTGCTGCAATACTCACCTCCATTATTCGATATGAGACACTTCAACTTTTTTCCTGTCTCATTCTCAACCAAAGCTTTCCATTTCTTAAAAGTTTAAAAAACATCTGATTTTTGTTTTAGGAAATATACCCATGTTTTTTTAGTTGAGTCATCAATAAAAATAACATAATAACAAGAGCCACCAAGAGATGATACCTGAGTCGGTCCCCATACATCTAAATGCACAAGCTCTAAGTTGTCACTCTTCTTCTCTTTCCCATCCTTGAGAAATCTGACTATTTTCTGTTTGCCATAAACACAGTTTTCATAGAACTTTAAATCAATCTTCTTTAGTCCTGGCAATAGATTTTTGGAGTGAAGGATTTTCATCCCTTTCTCACTCATGTGCCCAAGCCTATGGTGCCACATTATTGAATCTGTTCTTGCAACATCTATTGTTGTTGTCCCTGCATTAACTTTATCTGTAGTAGCTAAGGTAGAGTAAGTGTTACCAGTACATAGATATAATGTTCCTACCTTTGCACCTTTAGCTACTACTAATGATCCTTTACTGACCTTCTAGATACTATCTAAGAAGATAACTATGCAACCTTCACTACCTAGTTGCCCTGCAGAAATTAAATTTCTTCTTAAGTTAGGAACATGTCTTACCTCCTATAGAAACCAGTCATTTCCATTCTGCAACTTGATCTTTATCTTTCCTTTTCCAACAATTTGACAGGGCTCATCATCACCCAAATATACTTGTCCAAAATCACCTTGAACATAATCTAGAAAATATTTTCTATGGGGTGTAGCATGAAATGAAGCCCCAAAATCTATTACCCAGGAATCATTAACATTATCCAAACATAAGATTAAAGCATCTTGCAAAGTATTACTTGCAATATTAGCTTCCTTACTGTCATTTTCATTTTTGTCTCCTTCTTTGTTTTTCTGAGACCAACAGTCTTTCTTTAGATGACCAGGCTTTCTGTAGTACCAACAATCTTTCTTTCCTCTAGATTGAGAGCGTCCTTTCTTTGACTTCCCTCATGACTTCTCATTCCAAGGGCCTTTTCCTCTTTCCTTTGGTCTTCCTTTGTTCTCCATATTCAAAACACTACTTGATGATGTTGGAGTCTCACCCGTGCTTTTCCTTCGCATTTCCTTGCTTAGGATAACACCAACAGTATCATCAAATACCAAAGTATTTTTACCAGAGACAGAGTTACTTACAGCCATAACTAAGCTATTCCAGCTTTCTGGCAAAGAACATAAAATCAAGAGAGCCCTAACCTCTTCTACAAAGGTAATTTTTACCGAAGACAATTGACTGGTAATTGTATTAAATTCATTTAAGTGCTCCGCTACAGATCCTCCCTCACTCATTTTCAAATTAAACAAACGCTTAATAAGAAATACCTTATTCGAAGCCGAGGGTTTCTCATACAACTTAGCCAATGTTGCCATCAAATCTACATCCCTTTTTGCTTCTGTTATATTGAATGCTATAGACGGTGCAAGGCACAATCGAATGGATCCCAATGCCTTTCTATCTAAAATGTCCCACTCTTCATCTGACATTGTGGTCACTTTCTTTGCCTTTCCTTCCAATGGCCGCCACAAATCCTTTTGATACAGGTAATCCTCCATCTGCATTTTCCATAACTGATAATTCTGGTTGTTAAACTTTTCAACCTTGAATTTGGAATCCTCCATTGCTCCCACTCAAATCTGAGAGTCCTACCAATTTACAAAATACCTTGCTCTGATACCAATTGTTAGGGTTTCAAGCAGATCCGAAGCAAATATGAACTAACAATTATATGCAGATTTAAATATTAAAGATAAAGGAATAAAACAGGACACAGATAACACAGAGATTTAACATGGTTCACCCAGAATGGGTTACGTCCACCATACATAGCCATCCAATCTTTCTTATTATCCAGCAAAAATAGTACATCAACCTTACAATGCCTTAAGCATCCCAACCGCTTATAACATTTTTTTAGGACAAAAACAAAAGTCAGCCTTTTTAGTGTTTTATTACAATGTCGGTTTTCATCAATAAAAAAAAATACCCCCAAAAAAATTTCAACACCTGTCACCTTCTTTAAGCCAAACCTCATGAGACTTTTGCTGCCAATAGATTTCAACCTGGGAGCAAAGGATCTCCCAGTAAGCTAGCAATTTCTTTTGAGCATCATTAGTGGAGGAATTTCTTTTGAGCATCATTAGTGGACCCCAGCAAGGATACATGCTGAGTGTACAGTACTTTGTTGATCAGTCATCACATTTCAACAATAAGATCTGCCACAAAAAGCAAGCAACTATCGGTACCAACCGATAAGAACACAAAAAATTGCATAAAGAACTAGACAAGAACAAAACTGAAAGGAAATATTTTTGGTTGATGCAAGATTGCTCATTGATAAGGGATGCTCTTGCATCAGACAACCCAGGTAGAAAAAGATGTTCCATGAGAGACAACTCATGAACATCTAAAAGGATTTGGAATAAAGACCCCATGCTCATTTCTGGTCCAAACATTTTCTTTATCTACCAACCTCTTCTTTAGCTCCTCGGTGCCTCAACCGACTTCACTAACCCCTGACTCTCTTTGTTTCTCTTACTTTTCTTCAGATCTTCACATTGTCTCTATTTATTGCACTCTTTCTTCTGCAAATCTGATTTATTTCTGCCACAAGACTTCATCTGGTTTGTCATCATAAGCTCTCTATCATCTGGTTCTATCTGTCCATCAAGTTCATCTATCAGATCCTTCTGTAAACTCATGTCACCCTTTTGTATAACCTCCGCAATTGGTTCTATTAGATCTTTCTTCAAACCTCCCAGTATAACCTCTGCCACTGGTTTCTCAAGACTCAGATTCTTCACCTCCTTCTATTTCTCCTTCAAAGAAATCAATGTGAACTTCTGCCCATCCTTCTCAATAGTGACTAGGTTTCTTCTACAGTCATAAATAGCTCCTCTATCAAACTTCCAAGGTTTTCCCAACAAGACATGACAAGCACTCGTAGGTACAACATCACACAAAAATTCATCCTTGAAAGGCCCAATATTAAAATTCACCAAACACTGCTCCTTTATCTCTATCTTTTGATCATCTTGGAACCAACTTACCTCATAAGGAAACGGATTCTCAAGCCTCTTCAATCCAAGCTTCATAACCATCTCCTCAAATACCAAATCATCGGTACTTCCATTATCTACAATAACCTTGCAACAATTACCACCTGATTTACACATAGTCTGAAAAAGACTCTTCCTCTGAGTAGATGCGGTATCCTTTCTTCTAAACATAAGGGATTCTCCTTGCTTTGGTTCATAGTTAGATCTGGTACCTTCACCTTTTGGTTCCTCATTTTCCACACAGCTTCTTGTCATTCTATGGTTACATTCATAAAATATATGTCTGGTTTCTCCACACTTGAAACATTTGCCAGGAAACTCTCTACCGGTACTGCCAGTGCCTTTTCTCTGTGTCTTCTGCTTCGGTTCTTTACTCCACTTAGGTTTTGATTCATCTTCCTCAATTGGTTTTTTTCATACTATCACTGATCTATCCTTTTAATTTCTCCTTCCCTCTATTTAGTTGTCCTCTTCTCATCTTCTCCTTAGCCTTCAAAGCATACTGGTAAGCTTCTTCAACTGTGGAAACCCTCAATATAATCATCTCATCCTGAATGTTAAATGCAAGTCCATTTATGTACCTCACCACCTTTTCTCTATCCAACTCTCTATGTCCAAATCTAATCACCACCTTGTAGAATTCCTTAGTATACTCCTTCACAGTCATGTTTCTCTGTTTCAGGTTTTGCAACTTCTTGAATAACTCCAATTCATAGTCTCCTGGTATGAAATTGTTCTTCAATCTTGCAACCATCTGTCTCCACCGGGTGATATTCAATTCATAATTCTCTACTATGTCTTTCTACAATTCTTTCCACCATAAGGCAACATGCCCTTTCAATTTAATCTGTGCCAACTGGACTCTATGAGTCCTTGACATCCTCAAACTCAAAGTAATCCTCCAACTCTCCAATCCAATCAATCAGATCCTTTGGTTTCAGCATTCCATAAAAGTTGGAAACTTCAACTTTATGAACTTTACTCGCTTGCGCCACTGCCCTTAGGAATCTTTCCTCTCTTTCATCTTCCGATCCTTCAGCTTCTTCAAGCTCTTCACCAACTTCTTCATATTCATTGTTTGATTCGGGGTTTCTCTACAAACCAACCAAAGCATTCTAGATTTCATTCCTCACTTCATTCTTGAAGTCTTCCATCATCTGCTCTACCCTCTGAGGGTTTTTCCTCCTAGTCAACATCTCATCTTCCACTCTAGTGAACTGCCTCAACTCGGTAATCTAACTACTGGTTTCAATTTCCTCCCCTCGACGATCTATTGAACACATGCGCAACCTGCCTCCAATCGGCGATATGTCCACCCAAAGGAATGCCACAATGTTTGCAAACAATTATTCCACCAGCCAGTCCATAACTAGCTATGATACCACTTGATGCAGCCATAATCGGTAATACCCTCAAAGAGAATCAACCAGCTTATACAGCAAGAGTAACACAACGAAAGCAGGAAGAAAACATAACAAGATTAAATAAATAGATCATATTATTGCATTAGAACTTCCGACAACCATCCAGTTATCATCATAGAACATCCAGTAGTTAACTAGTCACACACAAGCTATCAGCCAGATATAATCCAACCAGAACTCTAAGAATCAACCGGATCACAAAATGCGAATCTTCATCCTTATTCTCAATTCTACTTCCTCTGCCCCTAAAAATGGCTACGTAACATCATATTTATACCCACCGGAACATATCTGGGTTGACCTCATAAGATTACATTTACCAATGCAGGAAAATAAAACGTGTAACTATGTTAGCCCTAAGAATTAAAGAAATATTTTTGGGAAATAACAACCACGAAGTGAAGTTCAGCAGGAAGGTCAGCCACACACCAAAGAACATCAGACAAGACCCAAGATAAATCCACACGCCAAGAATCACGCCAGTAATGAAGGAAAGCCAACCGATAAGTACAAGAATTGTCCCGAAACCTAGAAACAGTCAACTAGAAGTGATAACTAATTGGAAATGAACTCAAATGAACTAGAAATATGGAATTAAGCATATGAACCAACTTGGAAACTGAAAATAAGATTTGCCATGAAAATCAAGCAAGTACCGGTACCAACCAGTAAGAACACGAAAAACTACATAAAGAACTAGACAAGAACAAAACTTAAAGGAAATATTTTTGGTTGATGCAAGATTGCTCATCGACCAGGGATGCTCCTACATCATAATTAAAAGTGCTTCTAACTATCTCCAATGGCAAGGTCACAATTGCCGAGTTTTTAAATTTCTCAAAATGAAAGGAAAACTACTAGTGGTTTCTTCATATATAAAATTTGCATGAGAATTTTTACATAAAAGAAAATGAAAATGTATTTTAATATCTAAATGGCTTTATGAACTAAATGTAACGTGAACATAATTTTTTTTGTGGTTTTTGTTCTGCAATTCAGTCTTTTAGTTTTGCTTACGTTAATCCTTTGCAAATTTGCATGCAGAAATGGATGGTCATAAGTAAACTTCTTTTTGATCATATTGATTTGAACTTGCATACAAATATTGACAATGACGGTTTGATTATACAAATGCAGTTTTTAAATGCTACTCTTGTCATTTATAGAGCTATTCTACAACTTCCTAGCTTACAATAAAGAAATATCTACATCTTTATAATTCAAAAATTTTAGTAAAGAAAAAATTAACATCTTTCTAATTCAAAATTTTAAGTAAAGAAATAATATACATCTTTTTAAATTCTACAATAAAGAAGTAATCTACATCTTTTATATTGTGTCACACAACCAAAGAAGGTCTAATAAAGAAGGTCCTATTTCTTGAGGCACACAACCAAAGCCTCCAATGGATCTCTTTAACAAATTTACTTATTCTTTAAATTAACTTTGATATTACATTATACAATCAACTTCAATTAATATCAGAAGCTTGCATTACTAGTGAAATTGGAGCAACATTAAAGAAATTCTATACCTCAATAGTAGTTGAATGCAAGATTTTAGTGTGATTAGACAATCAATTTGAAACTAGAAACTAACATACCAATGAAACTTTTGAATATAAAGACTAACTAAACTTAAACTGATTAAACAAGCTAATCCTCCAAGATGTGTTTCATTGTTCTCTATCTCATAGGATTCCTTAAGTCAATAGTTGCTCTCAGATCATTGAGCAATTGACTTTTTGAATGACAACTCGATGAACGAGTGATAATGGGTGATGATTTACATGCAAAATGTGCCTAAGATCTATATGATATGATAAACTTAGATATGATTAGTTATGCTATGATGAAGATAATGATATGATAAAGAAACTAACAAGCTATGGTAACATGATTCATGATTAAAATGCTATGTTAATATGCTCCTAAATGATTAAAATGCTAGTTAGCAAAGAGAGGCAAAAATGCTTGATGAAAGTAGACTATAATCTGGATGTATGAAAACTTGGATATGAATAATAAGAGAAATGAGGCCTATTTATATAAGAAATGGGCAATTGGATGGTTAAGATTGAGCAATCTTAACAAGGGCTAGGATTGAATGATCTTCAATCCATGTTTACAATTTTCACCAGTGAAATGGTGACAATTGTCAACATGAGATGGCTTGAGAGAAGAGATAAGAGGCATTAAATGCCTAAGAAGACATGGTGGTTACCCTAGGGGGTAAAGTTAGGGTTGAGTTATTGGATAATCCTTTTGTCCAAAGGATAAACTCTTGTGCAAGAGTTAATGGATAACCATGATCAAAGCAATGAATGCTTGAAGAGGCTTATGGGTTAGAGAAGGGTTGAGTTAGAGAGAAAGTCTCTAACCAGGGGTCAAGTTTGAGTTAACCATTAATGGTTATAAAGACTTTTGTGGTTAACTTGTTGAAGACATAAAGCCTTTAATGGTTTATGAAGACTTTGAGGGTTTTTTGAGAGGTGAGCTTCTCTTAAGGAATGTGAAAATGTTTAAGAGGTAATTAGGCTAATTAGGATGGTTTAGAAGAATATAGAAGAATCTAGAAGATAATTAGTCATGCAAATGGATTTGTTAGGAGAATGCAAGTGGGAGGATATTTTTGGATTTAATTTTGAAATAAAATGATTTATTTCAAAAAGTGGTTACTACTTGCATTGGAAGGATTTTTAGATAAAATTGATTTATTTAAATAGGATAAATATTTTTAATTAAATAGGAAATGGGGGTTTAATTAAATAAAAATTACTTATTTAATTATAGGTTAGAATGTGGTCAATTAAATAAATTGAATAATTTATTTAATCAATAGAAGAATGTGGGGGGTTTAATTAAATATAATTTAATTAATAGAGGAATTGATTTAATGGATTAAATATACATTAAATATTTATTTAATCAGATGGTTAGATTTATATGTCTATATTTTGCCCCTCTTTGAAGTGATGTGTGTGTGCACGTTAGTTCAAAGAAAAATCGCTTGATATTGACCAAAAATTTTGATTTTTGGCCCAGATGCTAATTTGTTATGTTGATAATGTGATGATGCCCCCTCAGGATATGAATCGAGATTTGGTCGATTTTTGAGAATTTTTGAATATTTTTGAAATTTTTGGATTTTTGGATTATGTTGATGCTGTTGACGATGCGAAATTGTTGGATATTCACAAATTGATTCATCTCCTGAATTTTTTTTGATATTGGTTAGGTTAATAATCATGAAAAGGGGGAAAAATACATTCCCACTTATTAGCACTCCCTTTTACCCCCTTAAAAAGGTTAAAAGTGAAAAAGAAGATTCATTTGCACACTTGTCTTCTTGTGATTTGTGAATTTGAGCTCTGATGAGAAGATGTCGATCTCATACCATACTCACCAATTCGAGGGTGTTAGGCGCTACTAGCGACCCGCCACATATGGACCACCAGTAAGTGACTGAAATCCATGCGTTTTTGTATGATTTTGTTGATTTTTGTCACATTTTTCATGTTTTAGGTCGGATTTTTACGGTTTAGTGCATAGGGTTCATAGGTTAGCGCATACAAAATATATTTTACTCATAGTTGTGCTAGAGCACTGCGTTAGCGCATATGATGAATTTTCTAGTGCATTGGTACGATAGGTTAGCACGTAGAGTTGATTTAGCACATACGCATTGCATTATAGCGCATATGTTTGGAATATTAGCGCCTAATGTAAAATTAGCACATTGGACCCACAGTTTAGCACATTTTCATTGAAGATTAGCGCATAGGTTGAATTTAGCACATGTACCTTAAACTTTAGCACATTTGCTGAGAATATTAACACATAGGGGGCAGTCTAATGTATTTGGGGTGTGTTTTAGTGAGTCCAATGCTAAGATGAAAAAATTACATTATGTGGTTGATTTTTTATCTTTGATATGATTCAAGTTGATTTGATTGGCGTAGATATGGTTCTGATTGATATAATTTCTTTATATGGGTCACGATAGGGTCTTTGATTGGATTTTCTGATAGTTTGATTTTTTATATGATAGGTCATTTTTTCAATATGATTTGCGATATGGATTTTCTTGATTTGTTGTGATCTCCGATATGATTTGCTGATATGGTTCTTTTTTATCTTGATATGTGTCTGATATTTGTTGTTTTTTGTTATGGGTCTAGGCTTGAGGATTGATTTGGTTGATGTTGATGTTGTATTCTTTGATTTGTTTGATGATCTTGATTGATAGATTTGATTTGATCGATGATTGATTTTTGAGCGATTTTGGATATGGGTTGATTGGATAAAATTGATAGATTAGATTTGATTTATTAATTGATGGTTGATCTCGATTTGACTTGATATGTTTTTAATATGCAGGAGAGATTAGGTGTTTAGCAGTCTCCGGAGCGATTCTCAAAGACATGGAGACTGATCCCTCAATTGCCACAGGATGATAGAGATATCGTCAAGAGGTGTGGATTATCCTCTCTTCTTGATATGCCCTGATATACGATTAAACAGGCTCTATTGACAATGTTGGTGGAGTGGTGGCATAGCGACACCATCACCTTCCATCTGGCGATAGGGGAGATGACGGTGATGCCTGAGGACATGTGTAGGATTATGTGGATCTCTATTGTTGGAGATTTTCTACCATATGAGCATATTGAGGAGGGTGACACTGAGGCTCTACGACGAGTGTTCCAAGATGAGCACATTAGTGGGTACGAGATTTCCTAGAAGGAGATAGCTGATAGGTTTGCACCATTGCCTTCTGTCTTGGCAGGTTTCATTGGAGGAGTCTTATGTATCGACCATAGGTCGACGAGACTGATAGTGGGATGGGGACTAGTTATGGAGTACATGGTGTCGGAGGGTAGGAGATTTGCCTGGGGGTCATTCATGCTAGCTCATCTATATAGAGAGCTCCATCAAGTGGTGTACCTAAAGTACACAAGTTTATCAGCAAGGGTGACATTTCTACAAGTGTGGGTATGGGAGCACATAGCAGTTACTCGGCCGTTAGAAGACAAAGATAGACCAGTTGGCCACCCTTATGTATTTGGGTACACAGGTGTTGCCATCTAGCATAAGCTGGGAAAATTAGAATATTGGCATCATGTATTGGATGATTTGGATACGGTCATCTGGAGGTCGTATCTGGATTGTGAGGCTTGGCCTGAGGACACATGAGAGATGCCCTATACTTTTGCATCACGGTATTTGATTGGTCGGATGCCTTTATTATTGAGAGGTTCTTACACAGCCGGGTACATCAACAATATGGTTGACAACAAGGTATACCACATGGAGCTTACTTATACGCCCACCGCCAGCAAGATGTGTCGGAGTGGGATCCTACCATATCGAGTGACGCACCTGTGACAAAGTATCTGAGCCTGGGTGTCCGAACCTAGGATTATGTTGCGGGGGTTATTGATGTTGGTATGGAAACTAACTATTCATAGCTTTGGATATCACATGCAGTGCCACGGTTGTCGAATCCAGTTGAGCCAGTGCCAACTTTTGATGATGAGGAGGAGGATAGACAATAGGGTCATGGAGGGTAGAGGCATAGGGATGATGACAAGGGAGATGATGATGAGGAGGAGGGTGGTGGTGGCGGTAGCGGTGATGGTGGTCGTGGTGGTTGTGGTGGTGCAGTAGCTATGAGGGTTAGCTGGGATACATGGAGAGTAGTACAAAGGAGGAGATCAGAGATCCTCCCTCCACCAATTACATGAATAGGAGCAATAGGTACCTTCTCTCAGGCTCCTATTCAGATTAGGGTGCCCTTGCATTAGCAGGATGCACATATCAGAGCATTATAGGTCTTTGTGCAGCGGTTACAGGCACAAGTGGCACAACAACAAAGACAGATTGCCCAACTACAAATAGAGAGGGACATTTCACTAAAGAGCTAGGGTCAAGTAGAGGCCTTGGCTGATAGTTTAGATAGAGAAGCAATAGGAGCCTCACTCACAGATACTTTGAGTGAGATCCAGTACTCTGCCAAAGAGGTTGAGTATTAAGGGTGGTTATATGAGGATCTGGTCCCTCAAGAGCAGAGAGAACCGAGCTACACAGTCATTACCACTACTAGATCAGGAGAGAGTCGCACTAGGACCGATAGTAGAGGTGTGATAGGGCCATTACGAAGAGACCCACCTGGCAGAGATCCTAAGGTGGGGACATCTAGTGGTGATACAGGTGTTGTGAGATCGTCAGCCTCTAGAGGCAGTCTTGCCTATTTATACCATTTGTGATATAGATCATTCTTTTTGATGTATCTTATATACATACATGATATCATTTATATACTTGACCTTGATTTGAGATTTATATGAGTTATGATGTAGCGATTTTCCTTGGGTCCACATGTGATGCTTATACATGATGATGTATTGTTATGGATGCCATGATTTCTATTTATATGCTTACAAATATCTATAAGTGATGATTCCTATATATGATGTTGTGACTGATTTCATGATGATCCTACATGGTCTTTTTGAAGATGATAATTTTATAAATGATTTTAGATGTTTTATGTGCATGTCTACATGATTCTATGGTTATGAATATAGATGGTGTTAATATGGTATGTGCTTTCTAATTTATAAGTGATTTTATGATGATTTGATCTATATGTTTTGAAAGTGATATATCCCTATATGATGATGTGTTATTTGTTGTGATGCGATGATGTTTACATGGTAAATGCACTTATGTGATGTTGTTGAAATGCAAACGAAATGTAAATGATGAATCTTGATAAATGCAACTAATAATGATATGTAATTTTTATATTCTAATGATGAGGATGATGATGATAATGATACGTTACTTTACATGCAAAATGATGTATTTATGCTACCAAATGAAATGGTAATATGATGATAATGATAAACATGTAATTGATATGAATGTAACTGATATCAAATCTATTGTGATTATGGAATCTAAATATGCAATGTTGTAATTCTATTAGCCAGTTGTTTGTGCTCTTTTTGTCATCACTAAGCTTTTGAAATGTTGGAAGTTAGAACAAATATCGATGGTATAATTGAACCATGATGACCCAAGTACAACTTACATGGATTTGATATTGCAAAATGACAAAGCGTCGAGGTATAATTAAACAAAGATGACCTGAGTGTTGTTCGCATAAAATAGACAAGAGTGAATCATCAGTATATGCCAATCTGAAATATCTTCAATGATATGTTTCCAATTATGTCTTGCGACTAATTGACATAATATAAATGATCCACTCACAGATAGCTAGACAAAGAAAATATCAAACTCCTTCCTTGCTTCTCTAGTTGAAAACATCCTTGAGTTACTTCGGAGATCTGACAACCAAAAATATCAAGATACAAATAGTCAAATCTCATGCTAAAGTGATCAAACCATGATTTAGAATAGATCATCCATCATGTTTCATGTTGCACTGATCCTGAAGTTGAGTATGATGATGTGTTTTTATTTGTTCCATATTGTGTTGCATTTGGATTCGAACATTTTTATGTTCATTATTGAGTTTCACGATCTTTGTTTGTGAGATATGTTTGTGCTTATGCGGTTGTTGTTTGTTTAAACCCAAAAGGTGAATTTTACCCTAGCAAGGTTAGGATTTTGCCCCTAGCCCTGGACACAATTTTTGATATGGATATATACACTGATTTCCAAGCCACGGTGAGATATTATACAGATAAACTGTTGTAGACAATGAAGGACAATGACTATGCTAAGTGTGTCCAAGATTGAATTGTGTTAAAGAGTTGTGTCGGTCGATGGCCTAGATGAAATGGATGTAAAAGGGTATGATATATGTATTGATAGATAGAAGAGTCGATCTATCACAAATAGTGTATGTTTCTATGTTTTCACTACTTGCTTGTATTGTACTTTTTGATTTATATAATTTTTTTTGTATTTTTCTTTTTTTTTCTCTTTTTTTGGTGTTTTTTCATGCATTGGATGACTCGAGTGTAAAAATTCTTGAGATGGATGTTGTTGATAGGTTCATCAAACAAGTCCCCTTCTTATGTAGATAACTAATATGCCCCTAATCCATAGACTGATATGATGACGAAAGGACCCAACCAGTTTGATTCAAATTTGCCTTTCTTCTCTCGATCCTATTGATTGCGGGGATTTTCCTTTAATACCAATTCACCAATTTGAAATTCCCTTGGTTTTACTCTGTGGTTGTAACTCCTTCACATGCATTGTTGGTATGTTTTCATGTGATCAAAAGAATTTTGACGACATTCATCCAACAATTCTAATTCTTGTAGTTGGTTTACCCTATATTTCTCATCTGGAATGAGTCTTTTTAGTGACACTCTAAGTGATGGTATTTCAACCTCAATGGGTAGAATGGCTTCTAATCCGTATGTAAGTGCATATGGTGTCACTCTTGTAGTTGTACAAATACTAGTTCTATATGCCCATAAGGCGAGATTCAATTGAATATGCCAATCATGACCAACATCATTCACTATTTTATTTAGGATTTTCAGAATGGTTTTGTTTGAAGTCTCTACTTGGCTATTCCCCTAAGGATAATAAGGTGTGGAGAAGCGATGCTAGATATGGAATCTTTCACAAATTTATTGTTCATATTTTATTTTCAAGGGTCTACTATTATCAGTGATAATGGAGCTGGGGATGCCATACCGACAAATTAGATAGTTTAGGATGAATGAAGATATTTGCTTGCCGGTAACAATAGTCAATAGAACAAACTCAATCCATTTTGTAAAATACTTAGTGGCTGTGATTATGAACTTGTGTCCATTGGATGAGGAGGGATGGATCTTACCCATGAGGTCAAGTCCCCACTGACAAAAAAACCATGATGTAGTGAATGGTTGTAGCTCTTGTGTCGGTGCATGTATAAGATTGCCATGGATTTGGCATTTTGGGTATTTTCTATCAAATTGGTAGGATTCCTTTTCCATGGTCGACCAATAATACCCCACTATTAGATTTTTTTTGGCTAGAGTAGGACCACTCAAATATGTTCCACAAATACCTTTGGGAAGTTCTTGTAAGGTGGTTTCAGATTCGTTATGATCAAGACACCGAAGGAGAGTACCATCGAGACCTCATCTATAAAATGTATCAGCAGTTACGGTATAACGAGTTGATTGACGTATAAATTTGCATTTTTGGTTTCTAGATAGACTTGGCAGAAGGATAGTATATTTTAGGTAGGCATAGATCTTTCCATAGAGTAGTGAGTCAGAACCAACTAGGTGGCATATGACCAAGGATTTGGGATTGTCATAGGCAGGGGAAAACAACCTCTCCATCAGGAACTCATAATGATTTTGTTTTTCTGGTATTTGTAGGAGTGGAGCAATGGTTTCCATGGCATCTGCAAATTTGTTATCCAACTTGGGGATCTGTTCGAATTTGATATCCATAAAGTATTTCTTGGAGTCATCCACCATCCTTTTATATGGCATCAGCTTGTCATCCTTTGCTTGATAGTCATCATTGACCTGATTGATGACCAATTGGGAGTCTTCAAAGACTTGCAACTCTATGATTTTCCATTCTACTGCCAATTTGATTCCTATGACCAGGGCTTCATACTCAGCTATGTTGTTTGTGCAAGGGAACATTAATGTGTAAGATCTTGGGATGGTGTGCCCTTGTGGAGTGACAAATAGGATGTCAACACCTAATCCATGTTGTTGATAAGTCAATGATGAACAGTGAGTACCAAACCAGTACTGAGGAGGGGGGGTGAATCAATACAGACACAAAAACTCTTCTAGAACCAGTTTGACTGCAAATAGTGCACTTAACAGACAAACACTAATACCGGTCTAAACCAGATTACTACTGGTTAAACATAATGAGACTATGAAAGACATAAACCGACAACACTTAGCTTTCATACAATCTACTCCCTCATTTTCACTTCATCCTTATGCATAAATAGATAATCTATCATTAGAGATACAATAATTTACTAGAACAACATGATTCACCACTAAATAGGAAATAACAAAACATCACATGAAAGAGGCATCACACATGACACACATATTTTTCACGTGGAAACCCAATTGGGAAAAACCACGGTGGGGATGAGCACCCACAAGCTATTTTTGAACTCTTTAGAAGTCCACTTTGTTAGGAGCCTAGTCCGGTTAAAGACTTTTACAATAGGTTCTATTAGGAACCGATCCTATTAGGGATCACCCAGTTAAGGGATGGCTAGAATACCCAGTTAAGGGTTAAACCCTATTAAAGGTTACCTTGTTAGAGGATTTTATGAACTCAATGGCTTTGAGTCACCCTATTAAAGGATTTACAGCAAGCTAGTTAAAGCTACCCTGTTAAGGGATTTTCCAACTATTGAAGTGTTTAGAGATCAATAGGTATTACAATGATCTGGTAATAGTACTCAATGCCAATGCAAATCCATTTTAGTTCCTTCCTTCTGCACACACACTTTGCAGGTATCAATTCTCTTAATTGGTCTGGCAAGAATCATGTATCTCTACACTTAAGATACACACACAACATTTGCCAACAAACTCAACATGAAACACAACATCGACCTTATAGGAAATAGATAGGTCGGTAGCATAAACCCTAAACCCTAAACATTTAGGTTGAGCAATTCAGTCGGTTCAATCCTGACCATTGGACACTTTGCATTTGAATACAATGGTCTTGAATAGATCTCAAGACATTCTCCATCGTTCGTTCTCCACCGCTTCATGGAGGCAACAACCCATCACGCGTTCTCCACCATTTATAGAGACTACGCACATTCCTGAGGTAGATAGGATCAATCCCGTTCATGGAAGATCCTTCACGTGCATGAGGCAGATGTGGCAACATGATCTGATCTTCATTATAATGCTAACTCATCACACAATGCCATCGATTGAATCACACAGGCTTGAAACACTTCAACTGGAAACCCTGAGGCTAGGACTACCAACCGGTAGTCATACCATATTAAACCTTGATAGAAAACATTCCATACACCATTTCACTTGGACAAATGTACCTCTTCACCTTTTGCACATATACCGGTTCACAACATTATACTGGTTCACTTTACGAGCTACTTAACTTCAATAAACTGGTTCACTCTTCAACATATTACCGGTTCACTCTTCAGCATATTACCAGTTCACTCTTCAGCATATTGACATCAATGACAACATAATATCATCATGTCAACATACTCTACACATATGCCAATAGTTGTGTGTACGATCCATCAAAGTACAAAACCCATGGTTGTGTTGTGATTGTGAGAACATCTATGTCAGGAAATTCAATATGCATCGGATGATTGTCTAGTAATGATGCTTCTGCTAACTGATATGCTATATCTTGACCTTTTATTGCTCTTATGTCTATGTACTGAATGTCAAACTCGCTCAAAATCATCACCCATTTAGCTAGTCTTCCTGTTAAAGCAGATTTGTTGATTAAATACTTTAATGGATGTATTTTTTGTTATTATCTTGATTGTGTGAGCTAGCATATAGTGTCAAAACTTTTGAGAATCAAGCACCATATCTAAACAAGATTTTTCAATGAAGGTATAGTTGATCTCATATGCACTCAATATTCTCCTGATGTAGTAGATCACTCTTTCTTTTCCTGTTGAATCCTCTTGTGCTAATAAAGCTCCTAAAGATACCTCTATAGCTAATATGTAGAGAAGTAGAGGTTTGTATGCTATTGGTGACACCAATATAGGTGGATTCATTAGGTACTGCTTTAACTGGTGGAATGATTTTGCACATCTGTCCTCCCATCTGAAAAGAACATTTTTGTGGAATAGGTGAGTGAAAGGGAGGCACTTGTCAGCTAGTTGAGCAATGAATCTTTTGATGGATTGTAGTTGTCCCTGTAGATATCTTAGCTGACAGATATTTCTAGGGGGTGGCATCTCCATGATAGCTTGTATTTTTGTGGGATCCACCTCGATACCCTTTTCCGATACTATGTATCCGAATAGTTTTCCATATGTTACACCGAACACACATATTTTTGGATTTAGTTGCACATTGAATTATTCTAACCTCTGAAAGATTTTGTCAAGAATCTCTAGATGTAGTTCTCTTGTAACGGATTTGGCTAATAGGTCATCTACATATTCTTCCCTAAATGTGTGCATCATATCATGAAAGATTATGGTCATTTCTCTTTGATAGGTCGCTCATGCATTCTTTAAGCCAAAAGGTATGACATTCCAGTAGTAGGTACCCCATAGACATGTAAATGCTATTTTATCTTGATCTTTTGGTGGTATTTTGATTTGATTATAGCCCGAGAAATCATCCATTTAGTGATAACATGGCATGTCCTACTATTAGATCTACAATAGTGTCGATGCTAAGTAAAGGAAAAATATCCTTAGGGAAAGCCTTTTTTAGATCTTTGAAGTCGGTGCATATCCTAATACTTTTGTCAGGTTTTGAAATGGGTACTATTTTAGAGATACACTCTACATAGTCGATTGGTCGGATAAAATCGACATCCAGTAGTTTCTTTAGTTCTTCTTTGACTAGCAGTACCACATGTGGATTCATTTTTCTTAGCTTCGATTTGACAGGCTTAGCTCCTGGAGCTATGGATAATGTTGGCATAATTGGTATAACTGATGCAGATCAAGAATGGTGACTGAGCCGACAAAGGATTGTTTGTGATCACATTGTGATGAAGAGATTGAGATTGCATGATCAGATAAATTTGATCAATTATTTGTGTTGTCATTGATGACAACTCATGTTTACTATGTTGTATTTTGTCATCTAAGTCTTTTGGTTCTACCGGAAATGCCTTACTAGTATTATAGACAATGAATTGGTAATTAGGACCTTAATCGATAAATGAGAAATGTTTTGATTTGATTTGGCGACTGGTGATGATTGAAGTGTTGTACTTTGGAATGTGAGCTTGTATCATTGTAATATGTACCTAATCGGAACCGCATCATGTTTTTGTTATTGGAAATTAGGTTTATGATTTCTGTTGTATTTTTGCTAGGGTTTAAGAAGGGTTTAAGGACCGGTAAATAATTCTCTTAAGCGGTAATGATTTTTTGTTTGCCCGTGATCTACATCAAGTTCAAATGTCGACAATGACATGACACAAACCACATGAAGTGTTTGAAAGATGTTTTTGCGCGTTTGGAGAGCGAATTTCTTGGGAATATGCTAAGTGCTTAGTGGAGTGTTCTAAGGGTTTGACTTTGTATCAGATCGAGATGCGATGATCATTATGTCTATGAAATTGGTAATTTTGATAGACATAAGGATGTTGATGCTTGGATGTTGAACCATCCTTATGTCTATGAAATTGGCAATTTTGACAGACGTAAGGATGTTCAAAAGAGTATTCTCCCATGCCTTTGTCCTTTAACTTCATATTTTTCTCAAAATCTATGGACAGAGATTTGAGCTGGTCTTTATTGTTTGATGATATGGAAGTGAGAGCTTCCCTATTGTGTGGTAAAAGAACATTTTGAGTTGCTTTGAGATTACTGCAATATTGAAAAAGATTAGTGTTTGTTTAGATTTAAATTTCTTGTCCATCGTATGGGAATTTTAGGCACTAGTGGTATGTAGATGGTATTGCCTGCATCTCATGGATCCAAGGATGATCCAAGAGTATGTTGTAAGATAAGTTTATGTCCAAGACTTGACAAAGAGTGTCCCTCTGAACCGGTCCTACTTGAATGGGTAATACCATGAGCCCTTTTGATGATCTTTCTTCGTCATCATATGCTTTTATGGTTATCTTTTTCTTTGGTTCAATAGATTTTTCTGAGAAACTCAATGCATGGATAAGTTTTAAAATACAAATATTTAGGCCGGCTCCTCCATCTATTAGTACACGTTTCACTCAATGGTTATAGACCAGGACTTCAATATGGAGTGGAGTATTATGTGGATGACTCAAAGAGACATTATCATGTTCAGAAAATGACAGATTATGAGGCACGGTTAAATTTCCCACCATGGCTTGTAATCAATCAACATCTAGGTTGTTTGGAACCATAGTGTCAACAAGAGCTTTCTCTAGAATATCTTTGTGCGCTGGTGAAATTTTGAGTAGCTCTAATATTGATATTTGGGCTGGTGTTTTTTTGTAATTGATCTACCAAGCTATATTAATTTTTCGGAGGAGTGGATGTTTTGGAAGTATTTCCTTTCAATACATACTTGAATTGGGTCCGTGTAGTCACATTTACTGGGACTTTCTCTTGCTTGTCTTTGATCTTAATGACATTGACTGGATTGTCACATACCGATATGTGATTGATGGCATTGTTGAAAGCATGATTTATACAGGTCCCCTTGTTGTTTGAGGATGCTGATGCTCCTTTGTCATAATTAGGAAGTGTTTTCTTGAATTCTTCATGATCATCATTGGTTTTACTATTGTTATGTCACCTTTATCTAGTAAATCTTGAACCAAGTTCTTCAATCTTAGGCAATCATTTGCCCGATGACCTTTTCTTCGATGATACTCATAATGATGTGCGGCATTCCACCATGGTGGTTTGACTTGTGGTTTAAAATTTGTCATATTTGGCAATGTGATAAGCTTGTTTGCCAAAAGTTATTTGAATGTTAATTCAAGTGATTGCCCCAAAGGTGTGAATTTCCTTCGATATGATGTAGGAGCTAGTTTTGCATTACTATTTCCTTGATTGTTGGTTGGTGTAGTACGTAATAAGTTCAACACTGGTCATTTTGGTTTTACATTATGAATGTCGACTACACCATCATTGACGATGTTCTTGTTTCTCATCCAAAATTTGGACTTGTCAATGTGGTTGTTGGTGCTATTGTTATTACGGTTATAGTTGTTTGAAAAACTGGTACCTTCCCTAGAGAATTTCAAGATTCCCCCTTTGATCAAGGTTTCTTCTATTTTGATATCATTATCGATCAATTTCTAAAAACTAGGTGCACATTGAAATTGGAGTCAATAAGTCATTTCACTAGTAAGATTGTCCATAAAGATATCCATCATTTTGGGGTATCTAGAAATCAATCTTCTCCATATTTGTAGGGATGTCATGAATGGTTCATTGTTTTTCTGTTTGGTATTGGAAAGATCAAACATGGTTATCTCATGTTTGATATTGTAAGAGTATTGTGATACAAATTTGTTTATCAACTCTTCAAATGATTTTAGAGCCAGTGTGAGTTTTGAGAGCCATTCCATAGTTTGTCCACCTAGACTTCTTGGAAACAATCTCATCATATAAGTGTCATTATGTGCAAATTCCAAACTCATGGCGCAAAATTCCCCTACATGATCTTGGGGATCAGTTGTTCCATTATACTTGTCATATTTAGGAATTTCACAATTGGGTGGAAACGGTATCATGTTCAAACTTCTATCAAAAGGGTAGTGGCAAATATTCTCTAAGGAATATCTTTTTGTTGTTCCTTGTTGCATGTCTTGCATCTATTATTGAAGAGCTTGAATTTGTTGTGTTAATGTGCCCAAAGGCTCATTATCATTGTTCTTTGGTTCCTCATCATTGTTGTTGGTATAGTTGTGTTCTCTTGGTTCTTCTCTTGTTTCATGGCTTTTTCATGTTAACTAGTCCAATCAAAATCCACAGGAATCTTAACGCCTTTGCTTGCTAACATTATAAAGTATTTTTCCTTGTCAGATTCTATAAGTTTTTGCATGAGTTTCTTGAAACCAGGGTTTTCTTGAGCCTCTTGAATTAGGCCCTCATTTATTTCATCTTCACTTGTATCAAATAAGGGGCTTGTTCTTCTAGATCCCATGATCAGTTATGGTTCTAGTTCTTGTTCTCTATGCTTTTGAGCTCGAGTTACAATTGGCATGTGAATTATCTCCGTAAAACATGTTTTCATAAGTGATTGGATCTTCAGGTAGATAAGCCAAATTTATCTTTCCTCCTTTGTTGAAATGTTGTGATAGTTCCAACCTTTGTGAGAAGGCATACATTTTTAAGTATTCCTCATCAAACTCGGTTCATTTCCCATGTATAAAGTTCCAGAAATAGTGTAGGAATGTGCGATGTTTCAACAAAATTTTGTGGTTTGTGTACAGGAACTTCCTTTTTGCCAAGACCATATTTTGACTAGGCTCTTTCCTTTTCAAGGTAGTCTTTTGACGAAGTGTCTTCTTCTTCAAGTGTTAAGGGGTGGTCATACAAGTGATCAAATTTCATGTTTGGGATAGGTTGGTTTGACAATAAATACTTTGTTTTGATATCCAAACTTACTAAGTTGAATAGAGGGTTTTTTGATATTCCCCTATTTATATGACTAAGTATGTCAAAAGATGTGATGAAGTTGTTAGTCCCAACCGGTGCTGAGATGGGAGGGGTGAATCGGCACTATACCAGTTCTAACTCAATTAAAACTTTTACTTTAAATTTGCACTAACTTAACATTCATCAATATAAATAATTATTGCACAAGAATATGCATGCATGAAAAGATACACAGTGACACCAAGATTTATCTCATGGAAACCCAAATGAGAGAAAACTATGGTGTGAGTGGGAACTCACAATATTTGTACTTTTCTAGAGTACGCATAGTGAGGAGCCATCCCTGTTAGGAGATTACAAAGACACTATTAGGTGCCACCTGATTAAGGTATTTTGATTAAGGCATATCAGTGTCTTTACCTTGCTAAAGGTAGCCTTGTTAAAGATCTTAGGATCATCAATTAAGATGACACCCGGTTAAGAGATTTTTACAATGGGACCTGTTAAAGTCCACCCTATTAAGGGATTTTAGTTGCAATGGTTAGAAAGCAACATAAAGATGGTCTTCTGGAGTGGCTACTGATAGCTTGATTAGATCACACTGAAAATCATACTACATCTGCATTGGTTGTGTCTTTTTTGCACAACACCGGTTTCCTGAGTATACCTTCTGTAGCGTCCTAAAATTGTGACACTTGCAATTTTGACTACATTTGGGTCTTCACGATGGCGGCGCAACACTGAACCTGAATGGAGACCCTGAAACTTGCTTATGACACCAAAAACTACATTTTTCAGCACCCTGGCGTGATCCTCCTTGCACCCTGTTGTCCCGGGAGGTGGGACCATGGCGCCCAGTGCCTTGGTCCTTCAGGACTAGGGCGCCCAGTGCCCTGGTCCCCTAGGACCATGGCGCCTAGTGCCCTGGTCCCTGGCCCTATTTTTGGGCTCGGTCTCTTGTGGGCATCGGGTCTTTAAGTTTGCAAATTGGAAAATAATGTTTATTGGTCGGCCTAAGGTCGGGAAAATTAGTCTATCAGCCCTAATTGACAAGTATATAAACTACATTTCCTCTCCCATTTGAGGAGGTTGAAAAAGAGGAAATAGGCAAGAACAAAAGGCAAAAGCGATATTCAAACATTCAAGCATTCCTTCAAGCAATTGAGCATTCTAAGTCTCCATTCAAGGCTAGGTGTTGCATTCAAGACAAGGATTCAACCATTGAAGAGGAGATCACATACAACATACAACATACTAAATACATTACACCTTCGTATGTAAGAATACAAACATTCTTACAACAAGGTATCAGTACTTGTTTACATTACAAACATTTACATTTACAACATTCTCATTTCTTGGTTAATTCCAAAACCGGGGTTTGACCTAAAGGCAAACCCCTCATCCCTAACCCCCCAATCGTCCTCTCTTTTCTGTGTGTAGGTTGCAGGTACGCGACTGTAATTGAAGATCTGGAATCCTTGTGCAGAGACGAACAGATCCCCCTTTGTTTCGCGGATTTTTCGGAGGACCGTGTGCACGTCGGGCGCCATCGTCCCATCAGCTTTCACTCAAATTTGCAGGACAACACCATCTCAACATTTTACTTCTAATTCCAGGTCTGCAGCTTCATCCCATATCCCTATCTCTGTTTATAAGTGAATCTTTCTTGCTTCTACATGCATTCCTAGTTCAATCTTTCTACATTCTTTACAAAAGAGGGTATCCTTGATGTCACAACCCTTGAAATTCATATAGAATCCAATCTTGCATTGCGTGGGATTAGATCTTGTGGGTTTCAACCCCTCTTTTGAATGTAAAGTCTCTCCTAAGTGAAAACCATCAACCCTAGTGACTCTCCCTTCTCTCTCCTTGGAGTCGGGGAGAGGAGAACGACTAGGGTTCGATTTTTCTGCTTTACATTTTGGTGAACCCGACGTGAACAGCCTCATTCTGATTATTCATGGTTAGATCTAAAAATTTTGCTCCCTTAATTACATTTCCATGTTTGATCTTTTGCAAATTTTAGAGGCTAATTGCATAAAAACCCTAAAATTTTCTTTTTAAGTAATTAAACTTGTGAAATGTTTAATTGTTAATGCTTGTTTCAGATCTACCCTTCTATTGCAAATTGTCAATTCACATTTGTGCTTTAATTCTGAAAATTAAGTGGTTAAATGTCTTCTTGATTCAACCTTTGACTGATAATTTCACTAATCAAAACACCTCCAAATCGGCTGTAACTTTGGATTCCGTAATAAAATCACAATATCTCTCATCCCTGAAAATGTGGAAAAAAGTTGCGAGGACCGTGTGCACCCTGAGCGCCATCGTCCCCGACATTTTTTTTGAAATTTCGGGAGCTAGATCTTACTGTATTTTTCTGCTAAAATCCAAAATTTTGGCTGATTTTATCAATTTTAACACCTTCAAAATTAAAGTCAAAGTTGGTCTAGCGATTGCTTGGATTGAGGCTTCTAATCATTCAAAAATTATTGAAATTGAAATTTGTATCAAAATTGTGTTTCTTACAGTCCTAAATCTGAAAAGTGTGTTAGCATTCATTCAAAATTTCAGTGCTTTATTCAAATTTTTGCAGTTTGTGACTTTTGAAATTAAGTGTTTAATTGCAACATCTTTGATTTCCACTTTCAAATTCGAATTTTGCATGAAATCGAGTCAACTTTTAAATTTCAAAGCCTGCATTGCTTTTAGTATTCCCTCTAAAATCATAAAATTCAAAATTTCAGTTTCCCCCTCTTTTCCAAAATTCATATTTTGCATTTTTCAATGATCTTGGTAGGGTTCAATTTTGCGATTGCAACTTTAATTTGGCCTATCTACAAATCGTAAAATCACTCAATTTTTTCAGATTAGCTTTAAAATCATCATAACTTTCATCCCTAAAAATTTCGAAAAAAGTTGCAAGGACCATGTGCACTCCGTTCGCCACGGTCCCAGACATTTTTTCCGAAATTTTGGGAGATTGTCCTGATTGCATTTAACAGCTTAAATCTAGGAGATTGGCTGATTTTATTGAAATTTGCTACCTCTAAAATTCAAAATCTTCTCTCTCTCTTTAGTGCATGAGTTTTACAACAATAAGCCCTACTTACACTATTCCGTTAGACGAAGCCTAAGAATTAAGTCTTTCCAAGGTGTAATTACCGAGGAGATGGAACCTAATTTGAATGGCCTTTTTAACGAGGACATGGGTAATTCCTCTAATCCTCTTAATGATGAAGAAGCTCTCCATCTGGTTTCTGTAGAACAACTTTCAAAATTGGATAACCAATTTGATGATTTTCGACAATGGATGTCTCAAGAATACCCCGATAGTGAAGCTCTTTCATTAATTGAGGGTCTAAAACATATGGTTCAAAGTGATAAGAATGGAATTGATATTTTGCGTGGTATTGCACACATTGTGGATTCGAATGTGATGCCTATGAAAAGTTGTGCCGAAACCTTAGGTTATACACAACCTCCTACTCAAGTCAATCATTCTATTCCTTTGACAACTCCTATTGCTAGTATACCTACTTTCACATCAAACATAATGACTACTTCAATACAAGACATTCCTCTTATGATCACTAGTCATGGGGGCAATCCCTCTTCTTCAATCAACCCTCTTCCTTCATTCAATCCAACTTCTTCATTCATTCCTTCAATGAGTGTTCCTATTATATCTCCACAAATAAACATGACGCAAGGGGGCAATGCATTTAACCCTTCCATTCCTCCTTGTAGTGTTCCTCCTTTCCAATCATCTCCTATGACTAACTATCATAGGGTCCCACCACCTTACTCTCTACCTTCTTTTAATAACATAACACCGCCATCACAATCTAACACGTCTAATATGAACTCTTCGACTGAAGCGACCATTAACAATCTTGCACAAACTGTCTCTTCTTTACAGCAACAAATTGCCTCTATGAATCAATCTAAGTTTAGTGTGCCCACATTTGATGTCGCGAGCCCACTTTCTCTTGACATTGTTCGAGCTATTCCCCCTAAACATGTTGAAATTCCGCATTTGGAGCTTTATAATGGTAAGGGTGATCCTCTAACACATGTTAAGACCTTTCAAACAATATGTACTGATTTTGCTTATGACCAAAGGTTGCTTGCAAAACTGTTTACTAGAACATTAAGAGATAAAGCCCTACAATGGTATTGCTTGTTGCCTTCTTATTCTATTACTTCTTTCGAACAACTTGCAAATGCTTTTATTCAACAATTTCAAAACAATATAAGTCCTAAAGTTACTTTGATTGATTTAATGCATTGTAAACAAGGTGTTAAAGAAAAAGTGACTGATTTCATTGGTAGATATAAGCATTTGTATGCTCAAATTTCTTTTCCAGTGCCTGTCAATGATATTCAAAGAATCTTTATTTCTAATTTACAAAAAGATATTAGAGAAAAACTTCTGTTTTCTGAGTTTACTTCTTTCCAACAGTTGTGCGCAACTCTTCACAATTATCAACTGACTATGAGTCAAATGGAACAAGCAAATCCTATGGCTCCGAGTGATAAGGGTGATAGTAAGCAACAACCATTTGGGAAGTTTAAACCGAACAGAGAGTCCATTAAATTCAATGAAAACATCATCAACAACAATGTGAATGCAGCATCAGGTGTGCCTCCTATTTCTAAGTTTTTCAAGAAAGAAAGAAAGTTTACTCCTTTGAATGAATCATTGCATAGTATTATGAATAAGTTATTGGAACAAAACATGCTTACTCTTCCTCCTATAAGGCAAATAGATCCTGCAAAGATTAACTCACCCTATTTTGATAACAAATCTTTTTGTCAATTTCATCATCAACCTGGGCAAGATACTGAAAAATGTTTTTCTTTAAAGGGTAAAATTCAAGATTTGATTGATAATAATACTATCTCTGTTTCTAGTGTGAATGATAAAGGCAACACATCTGTAGCTCCTCCTAACCAAAATCTTCAGATTTTTACTGATCCATTACCTTCTCACACCTATAATGCGATTGATACTACTGATTCCTCTGTCTCACCTGATGATCTTGTGTCCATGACTCCGAATGTGATTAACTTTGTAGAGCAGCAGAAAATCCCTAAAGAACCTTCCATCACCTTTGATTCTAGTGAAACTATCAGGGCACCTGATGGTCCTTTATATATAGTTGCAAAAGTCAAGAATACACCTTGTCGTGGAGTGCTTATTGATCCTTCTTGTATGGTTAATATCATTACTGAAGAATTTCTTTTTACTTTGCAATTGAATCAAGTGATCTATGATGAAACAAATGTGGTTGTGAAACTATTTGATGCATTTTCTTCTCCTGCAATTGGTTCTATTACATTACCTATTGAGGTCCATAACAAATCCCTTGATGTGGACTTTGCTATTATTCCATCATCCGAACAATTTCGTGTGAAGCTAGGCTATCCTTGGCTATCTTCCATGAAAGCTATTGCTTCTCCTATTCACAAGTGTTTGAAATTTCCCCATAATGGTGAAGTTGTTACTGTCAATCATAGCCTCTTTAAACCAGCTGAAAGAACTTCTAGCATTCCTATTGATTACTTTTGGCCTAAACAATTCCAATCTCTTCCTCCGCGAAGTGATCATCTTTTTAAATCTTATCAAAAGTGTAAGAAAGATATGATCCTATCTCTAAGTGAACCTAGAACACCCAAACTTGACATTCCTATCGTTCTTGAGAAGGAAGTTCTTCCTTTGAAAGATAAAACTAATGTCTTTCCTCAAGAAGATTCCCAACCCATCCCTATGGATGTGACTATGCCTATGATTAATAAACTTCCTAAAAGTAGACCTATCCCTCCTTGTCATGATGGACTTGGTCTCCTTCCTAAACCAAATATTCCTCCCTTATATGGAGCAGTTCCTCCTCCTTCCTCTTATGGAGAGAAGAGACCTTCCTCTTCTCCTATTATTCAACCTAAGAGACCACAACCTAAACACCCAAGTGATAAGGATGAGAACATTCCTCCTCCTCAATCTTCGCAACTTCCTATTAAGACTAGACGAAATCGTTCTGCACGTGAACACCGACAAAAGCGTCGTCTTAGAGCTTGGGCAACTGCTTCTCAAACTTTGCAATCCCCAAAAACACCTTCAGCCAGTATTATTCCATTTTCTCCTCAGCCGACGATTGAGCTGAAATCTCCTAAACATAAGATGCATGATGGTCTTGATCCTGTGCGAGTTAAAGATCCTATTTTTTAAAATCTTGATGATGATATAGATGAAAATATTATTCATGATGAAAATGTTATTCATGATGAAAATGTTACTCCTGTTCATTCTGATAGTGAATATGAATATGTTGATGTTGATAACCATCTATCTAATGAATTTTCTAAAGCACTTATCGTAGCTCCTAGACAAGAACACCGTGGCTTGGGGTATGAACATAGCCCTTTTCTGGATCTTGTGATAGCTCCATCTCCTATGTTGGATGTTCCTCCTCTAGCGTGTTTCCTGCCTTCCTGAAATATTGATCAGCAAGATCGGGGGGTAGATGGCGTGCTAGATTAGTTTATTAGCATAGCAGACTCTCTCCTCCTCTCTTTTGTTACTTCTTCTATGTGTTATTCTCATTCTTCTATTTGTTGTCCTTAGTGTTGTCTACTTGAGGACGATGCAAAACATTGAGATCTCTTTTGGTCTCTCTCATGTTGACTCAAAAGACACATGTGTTCCCTTCTTCTAGGTGACCTTCCTTGAGTGGGGAATGAAGAACAATTATGCATACATACATATGATATACATGAATTATCATATAGCATACTGACCCTGAGGAAAGCGAAGTCACCTTGTGCTTTGTGTTTTGTGTCTATTATCCTTGGGCTTATCTCACACTTGGGGGCTAAATCCTTGTGATAACGTGCTCCTTTCTCATTTCTTATATGTATCACTACCTTAAAGCAATCACCCCCGGTGAGGCATGTGCGATCGCTTTAACATAGGTGGGCATACATCCCGTTCATATCTTTTCAAGATACTTAAAAATTTCTTGACAAATTTAGCTTTGCCTTGAAAATTTTTGATATCTTTCTTGCATGACTCATAGTGAGGGAACCTTACTACTGACAGTCATGGTTCTCCCTCGTGATCTTCCCTTTTACTTTGTCAATCGAAGTCGTAAGATCCTTAGTCCACTGGGGGCTTGGTGTATCTTGCCTCCTTGAAGTGGTGAAAGTTTTTCAATGTTGTTTCCTTGTACTTTACCGAAAGTATGAGCGTACGCTTATACTCCCGCTAAAGTGGGGGCTAAATGTAGCATCCTAAAATTGTGACACTTGCAATTTCGACTACATTTGGGTCTTCACGATGGTGGCGCAACACTGAACATGAATGGAGACCCCGAAACTTGCTTATGACACCAAAAACTGCATTTTTCAGCACCCTAGCCTGATCCTCCTTGCACCCTGCTGTCCCGAGAGGTGGGACCATGGCGCCCAGCGCCCTAGTCCCTGGCCCTATTTTTGGGCCCTATCTCTTGTGGGCATTGGGTCTTTAAGTTTGCAAATTGGAAAATAATGTTTCCTGGTCGGCCTAAGGTCGGGAAAATCAGTCTATCAGCCCTAATTGACAAGTATATAAACGACATTTCCTCTCCCATTTGAGGAGGTCAAAAAAGAGGAAATAGGCAAGAACAAAAGGCAAAAGCGATATTCAAACATTCAAGCATTCAAGCATTCAAGCATTCCTTCAAGCAATTGAGCATTCTAAGTCTCCATTCAAGGCTAGGTGTTGCATTCAAGACAAGGATTCAACCATTGAAGAGGAGATCACATACAACATACAACATACTACATACATTACACCTTCGCATGTAAGAATACAAACATTCTTACAACAAGGTATCAGTACTTGTTTACATTACAAACATTTATATTTACAACATTCTCATTTCTTGGTTAATTCCAAAACCGGGGTTTGACCTAAAGGCAAACCCCTCATCCCTAACCCCCCAATCGTCCTCTCTATTCTGTGTGTAGGTTGCAGGTACGCGGCTATAATTGAAGACCTGGAATCCTTGTGCAGAGACGAACAGATCCCCCTTCGTTTCGCGGATTTTTCGGAGGACCGTGTGCACGCCGGGTGCCATCGTCTCGTCAAATTTCGCTCAAATTTGTAGGACAGCACCCTCTCGACATTTTACTGCTAATTCCAGGTCCGCAGCTTCATCCCATATCCCTATCTCTGTTTATAAGTGAATCTTTCTTGCTTCTACATGCATTCCTAGTTCAATCTTTCTACATTCTTTACAAAAGAGGGTATCCTTGATGTCATAACCCTTGAAACTCATATAGAATCCAATCTTGCATTGCGTGGGATTGGATCTTGTGGGTTTCAACCCCTCTTTTGAATGTAAAGTCTCTCCTAAGTGAAAACCATCAACCCTAGTGACTCTCCCTTCTCTCTCCTTGGAGTTGGGGAGGGGAGAATGGCTAGGGTTCGATGTTTTCGCTTTACACCTTCTCCTCTGCACTTTGCCGATTTACCAATCCTCGAATCTACACTCTGTCATTCCTCTTTCACTCGGCTTTGCACTCTGTTCTACTCCCCCTGTGCTCACTTTCACATTTTTCACTTTTTCACATGAATAACAACCTCATCAGAATGAATTATGTGAATTTATTACACTTTCAATATGTCGCCAACTTTCCCTCCAAAACATCAGATTCAAAATTATGTTACCATGCCATAATTCACTCTCCAGAAATCATTGCAGTTATCTCTATCAAAACAGTCATTCATGCCGATAAGTCCACTGGTTGACTGGATAAGACTATAGATTTAACTAGTTAACTGAATGTTACCAAGTCTGTCAGTTACAGACTCTACCGGTGTACCAATCAAAATCTACCTAGCCGATTCCCTTCTATGTACCGATATGTTCAGTACTTAGCCAGTTGACCTCTTCTATATTGGTCTACTCACCACTTAGCCGGTTAATCTTTGTATACCGGTCTACTTACTACTGATAGACTGTGAAGACTTGGGAGATGATGTTGCCAATAATGACAACCATATCATTCACGGGTCATACAAAATGCACCAGAATGCCAACAAACGCCCCCTTTGGCATTGGTGGCAAATCCTACAAAATTGTGTCGATTCTGGCCCTTGTTTCTGACCCCTGTAACTCACAATGTACAAGTCTCCAAAATTCCTTCTTAGACTATACAAAATAATTTGTCAAAGTAAATCAAAAAAAGGGTCATTGAAATTTTCTTGAGCTACTTTCAATGAGGATTCCCATGAAGATTTTAACTGTTTCATGGTGGTGAAGTGTCCATGCATAACTGTAATAAAAACCTCCATATCATCAACTATCTTGCAGTCAGGTTCACTTATGAGGTGGTCTATTTCTTTAATGTTCATTTGCATGAAGTCAATAATTGGTGACAAATAGCACTGTAGCTCTAACAAACTAAGACCTTGTTTGTCCTCTTCTTCTTTCAACATTTTGATTTCATGATTGAGTTGTTTGACCTTGCCAGTAAAAGTTGATGTTGAACTAATAAGAGGATCAGAAGAACTTAGGGGGCAGTATTATCAACAACAATGTCAAGAATTAGGTCAGAGAGAATTGTCTTGGTAGAATTGAGAATTCTTGCCTTCTTTTTCTTTGCTCTTAACTTAGCCTTTTCAGCTTGAATTTTTAGTTTTTCTGAAACCTTCATCAACTACTTGGGAGTCATTTTCTTTATATCAATGACCAATTCTCCCTCTTCTTCCTCCTCCGTTTCATCTTCCTTTTCTACAATATCAACTTCTAAACTAGCTGTTGTGATGATTTTTACCTTCTTCTTTTCACTTTCATTTTCTAAGTCTAACTTCCTCTTTGCCAGAGGAGTATCCATCATTGCTTTCTTATCCTCTACTTTCTTCTCTTTCTCTTTGCCTTCTTCTGATAAAATTGGATTTGGTGTCAATGAAGTTCTATGAGGTGTATCCTCATAAAGAATATCTTCAACTATCACTTCATCTTGACCAGGAGGCTTAGTTTGATCAACTTCCTTCAGCGGTGTAGTGTGAACCAGTTTCTTGACATCCTTTGTCAGATTGGGAATGTCTGACACAACAATTCCTATAATCTCATTAACTGAGAAGACATCAAAACCTTCAGTAGAGTCTTTTTCCTTACCTTTTTTTTTGTCAAGGATAGCTGCACCTTGGTCCTATTTTGTTTCCTTTTCTATTTCTTCTTCAACTTCCTTTTGTTGGTTCATGATTTTCTTCCACAAGGCAACACCTTCTTCATGCATTGCTTCAAATTCACCTACTGCCACTCTCCCAGTTCTGTTTCTTATCTTGAAATGTTGAATGCATGCTTCAGCCACTAGTGAAGCTTGATCAAGGTCTAAATCATGTTGCACTTCCATGAGTGCTTTTATTTTGTGTTCTTTCTCAACAGCTAGAGTTGTTTTCCATCTCCCTTCAATTTGATCTTGCAAATCTGATGGGATTAATCCATATAATTCGTTGGGAGTCCTACAAAACTTGTGCAAGTTCCAAATCAACGCTTCTTCAATTTTCCTTTTGTCTTCTTCATTACTGAGGGAATATGTTTTCCCAACACCAGACAAACCTCCAAATTCTTTGATCCCATGGACCAATTCATCAACTAGTGGAGCTTTGTTTCTTCCACTCCTTCTAACCTCTTTAATTTCTATATTTGATTGGGTGTCAGTGATATCACCCTCTTTCTCATCCTTTTTGAGATTTGTATAAACTTTTCCTTCTCTCTTCGTCTTTCTAGTATATGTCACTCCTACAGGTATATCTTTACTTGGGGAAGATATAGAAGTACCTAAATCCTTATCTTTTGTATATGTTGCAAGCTTGGTTGCTGCAGTCCCCTTGGGTTTTGTCTTTGACACTTTCTTCTTTTCACCTGTTAATCCTTCATCTTTATTAGGGTTGACCCATGATTGTACACTAGCACCGGTGGAGGTAGTGGCACTAGATGCTTCACCTCCATATTTCTTGTCAGGAGTATCAATCATTCTTCTTACTTTTCTTTTCATGATTGGGACCTGAAGTTCCTGTTTTATTTTGGAGCTTTCCTCCTCACAAGTTCCAAACCTCTTTGCCTTCGAGTCCACCGGTTTTAACGGTAGCATATTGACATGAGTTTTAACAATATCTGCTGCAACCTCATATACCATAGGTGGAACCCAAAAGGTTGTGGGTTGAACTGCTTGAATGATACAACAATCTATGTCTACAAGAAAGAAAATGTTGTCTTTGTATTTCTGTCCTATACCGGTTGGAATTATTTCCCTCTTGTGCATCCTAATTTGAAATTCCTTAAAGTATCCCCACATTGTTTCACCAAACCTATCTCCTAGATCCCTGATCATTTCACCTATCTGAACCATGATAGATTTCTCTTCAAACCATACTACATTACCCTTACCGGGGAAAACGTTTTGCACATAAAGAAATATACATACCAGTAGTGAGCCATATTTGAAATATTGCTTCTTGTCCTTATTAATTCTTTCCATGTTCACCATAAATTATCTTTTAATCATCTCACAAATATCATAGGTTGCATCTTCCTTGATAATTTGATAGGCAGCATGTATGGAACCGCTCGACACACTATTCATCTAGCTTGATTGATAAACCCTGTAACCCAGCACTGCAGAAGCAAATCTTACTTCAACATCCTCAATATGGGTCATTTCCATTGCTCTACTATCACATTGGGATTTGGTTAACCGAATGACTTCAGATGATGAAATCGTTCTTAGGGTTAATGCTTCATCGGTTGCACTAAAGCTTGTAACTCTTTGAATCACATCCTTTGTGATCTTGATTGGTGCTTGAGTTTCAAACCACAAGAATTGATCATGAACTCTTCTTAGTACATACCTAACCCAACCATCATGAAACTGATCATAAAAATCGACAACATTTGACAAACCCTTGATCTTTAGAGGTAGATATTCTACCTTCAATTGATCATTAACACAGAACCCTTTAAACTCATTCCGAATGAATTTTTCTCCAAGTTCTTCAAGCTTGCAGTGAATGTAGGAATGAATGTCTTCAACCAATAATACACTGAAGGGCACAACTGATAAGGCACCAATCATGTCGATCTCACTGGCTTCCATCGGATGTAGTTTGAACTTGGGATGGGATTCTTTGATAGCTTCAACCAACATAGGAGTCGATATCGACGCTGCCATGATGACCTTCAAACAAACTTTTCTCAAACAAGGTTTGAATACCTTTTTCTCAGAATTACCAACCACCACTATCACTCTGCTTGAACTTTCCGCACAAAAATTACTAACAAGATCTCAATCGCCTTTGATCACGCAAGAGCTCAAGAAAGTTCACAAGAAATCAGTGTAAATGAAAATGTGCTGACATTTCCTTATTTATTCATTGGGATTTATTGGCATAATGATACAATAGTTAGTTTAGAAAATTACAACTTAAAGTACACCAATTTGCCTTTTACCGATTGTTTGTTATCGATACCGATACACAAACAATTAACTCACAAGGCATTTCTTAAACAATAACTTTAGTCTAACTTTTATGCATCTCAACTATGTAGATAGACATAACTTTATATTGGTAAAGGGGATACAAGAAAAATAATCTTACCATATGTGCTCCCCCTGGGCATTGGTATGCCTAGTTAGAAGAGGAATTGTCATCATTGATGGATGATGACTTGGTTTCAGAATGCCTTTCTCCTTCTTTTCTTTCTTCCTTCTTGATCCATGTTTTTTTCATTTCATTTCTCACTTCTTCAATTGTCTTCTTTCCATTCAGGTCATTTTTCTCTTTCTTCTTGCTAAATCGGTTCTTGTCTTCAGACCGGTTATAGGATTGGTTCCTGCACTCTCTGGCTAAGTGACTGATCTTATGGCAATTGAAACATGCCATACCAGTTGTCCTCCATGGTGTTGAATTATTTCTCTGGTCCATTCTCATTTTGTAATTTTCTGCAACATGACCAAAATTACCACATGTGGAATAGGTGGCATTGAACTTATTACTCCTTTTATTAGGACTGACCAGTTTGAATGGTGATCTTGATACATTTGACTTGAACCTGCATTCTTCGGATTTGTGTCCAAACTTATTGCATGTGAAGAGATGTCCATTAAATCTTCTTCTCTTTGACATACTACTAGATTGAGATCTACACTCATAAGCAGTGTGGCCATACTTATGATAATTATGGCAGTAACCATCGAAGGTGAAAATCTTCTTTTGACTAACCGGTTTATTTCTACAGTCATTAGTCTTATGACCTGATTTACCACAATGATTACAAGAGGAATTAGAAAACTTCATACCTTTCACTTATGAATGGTTCCTTTTATCATCCTTCATATTTTTGGATTTAGATGATTCTCCAGTTTCCATAGGACCTGTACCGAGGTAACCAAGACCGGTTATTTCCTTTGATCTTCTATGAGCCTTCAACTGTTTATCTACCTTCTCAGAGCTTTTGTTGAATTTCCTCTGCTTCTCATTTCTCTCATTTTTCAGTTTTCAACTCACTCTTGAGTTGTTCAATCTCTTTCATCATCTTCTCCTTTTCTTCTGTGTTGTCATGCAGATGCTTATGTATGTATTCATTCTCCTGAGTGAGAATTCATATATCTTCATCTTTATCAATCATAATTGCATCATTTTATCTCAGGGCATCTTCAGCAAGCCTCCTGTCTCTTTTAGCTTTTGACAGATCTTCTTTTGCATCCCTTTTTATTTCATCAGCACTTTTGTTGGCTTCTTGTATCTTAGTCATTCTCAGGGCTTGACCTTCATGTTCTCTTTTGAGATGTGTGATTTCTTTGGTCAGCTTCTTGTTCTTTTCCATGAGTTCTCAGACTACTTCTTCAAGTTCTTTAGATCCACTCTATTCAGAGAGGTGTTCTATAATGTCCTGACTCTCATTTAGCCATTGAGCTAATTCCTTTCTTTTTCCAAGAGATTTTCTCAGTCTCTCTTTCAACTAAGAAATGATTTCATTTGCTTCATCAATCTACTTCTGATACCGGTATTCTTCCATAATCTTTATCCTCAAGCTTTCAAGCTTCACTTTAGAGGAATATGGCTCTGATACCAATTATTAGTCCCAACCGATGCTGAGAGGGGAGGGGTGAATCATCACTATACCGGTTCTAACTCAATTAAAAATTTTACTTTAAATTTGCACTAACTTAACATTCATCAATATAAGTAATTAATGCAGAAGAATATGCATGCGTGAAAAGATACACAGTGACACCAAGATTTATCTCGTGGAAACCCAAATGGAAGAAAACCACGGTGTGAGTGGGAACTCACAAGATTTGTACTTTTTTGAAGTATGCCTAGTGAGGAGCCATCCTTGTTAGGAGATTACAAAGACACTATTAGGTGCTACCCGATTAAGGGATTTTGATTAAGGCTTGTCAGTGCCTTTACCCTGTTAAAGGTAACCTTGTTAAAGGTCTTAGGATCATCAATTAAGATGACACCTGGATGAGGGATTTTTATAGTAGGACCTGTTAAAGTCCACCCTATTAAGGGATTTTAGTTGCAATGGTTAGAAAGCAACATAAAGATGATCCGCTAGAGTGGCTACTGATAGCTTGATCAGATCACACTGAAAATTATAGTATATCTGCATCGGTTGTGTCTTCTATGCGCAACACCAGTTTCCTGAGTATACCATCGCCTCTAGACTCTGTCGATTTACTGATCCTAGGCTCTACACTATGTCAATCCTCTTTCACTTGGCTCTGTACTCTGTTTTACTCCCCCTGTGTTCACTTTCACATTTTCCACTTTTTCACATGAGCAACAACCTAATCTTTGTCTAAGACAAATTTACTGATGATGTGCTAAAACATGTAGGGTATGCGCTAATGTATGTGTCAAATGCACTACTTTGATCCTCCTATGCTCTAAGCTATCCTTCCAATGCACTAATATTTGTTGCCTATGTGCTAATTTGTGAATTGAAGTTTTGAAAATTTATTCTGGGGCTTATGTGCTACTGTTTAACTCTGGAGCGACTACTAAATGAGTAGTATGTGCTAGGCTGGTATTTTAATGCACTAATTTAAACTATTGATGTGCTAAGTTGCCCTTATTTTGACAAATTTTTATAATTTGACTTGTGTTTGTGAAAATTTTCTTCTGATGGATGATCTTCTGAAATTTTTTCTAAAAACACAATAGCAAGTAAAAAGATAGTTTGTATAGTCTAAACAATGAGTGTATGTTCAATAGGATCTTTTTGAATCCCTGTTTGTTTTTACTAGTTTGAACAAGAAAAACACATCAAGAAGACTATCTTAATCTAAGGGTCATTTAAAATATCAATAGCCCACACTTGATACTTTATCAGCTCAAACAACCCTGTCATACCCTAAGGTGTGCCCATTTTTTTGCCTTTTGCCAGAAGTTGACCCAAAGAGAATTTCTTTTCAATTGGATCATTTTCTTGGGAGATTTATGGTGAGTGTCTTGGGGGAGGATTCTTCCCCACCCTTGCACTATGATATTAGAAATGTTTGGATAATTGACTTGATGAGGCTTCTAGTCCTAAAGCTTTTTGTAGGGCTTTCGTTCGGTCTTCAGTGATAAACTCCCTCGGGAGGCTTCCCAACCTTTAGAACAAAGGCTTTAGGTATCACAAGGATACTGGGGGAAGGCTAATCGCTGAGAAAAACCATTGAACATAATTTCATCACATCCACCTTTGATTATAGTGGTTTGGAATACTTGGCATTAGCCATTCCCCACTTAGGTCGTTCCCCTCTCACTAACCTTAATGGATTGAGCCTAAAAGGCTCCTCGAGAGGGAAGGCCTGCTAAAGGTTTTATCCTATTGCAAAAATGAAAGAAAGCAAGTGAATTGGTGAGTTTGGTTTTTTGATCACCCAATTAAGGGGAGAGCTATACCTATCACCTTCAATTCACAAAAGACACTCTTTCTTTTTAACCAATATCGCAATGTTGTCTAAATGCTACTTGGAAATTTTGTACCAAAAGACATGGTGTTTATTTTAAATCCAAGATAGAAATTGTGAAAAGATAACAACTCTTGAATTTTGAAATTAAATCCTTGTCAACAAAAGAAATCGCCAAAATGATAACAACAATTTGACATGAAAGAAAAAAAAACTTTCAACTTTGAAGTGGATTGTTCTTTGTTATCTTTTAAAGCAAAAATCACAATGGCTTGTTCTTTTTATCCCCTTTTTTGCAAAAAGGAAATTTGTTTTGGAGCTTTTTAACAACACCAAAATAAGTGTGATCTAGTTTGCAAAATGAAAATTTTGTTTGCTTGTTCTTTTTACCTTTTGCAAAATTGAAAATCATGTTCTTTTTAAAAGCTTTCCAAGGAAAATGATGTTATTTTAAAAAGATTTCCAAAGAAAAATGGTGTTCTTTTTAAAAATTTCCAAAGGAAAATGACGTTTGTTTTATCCTTTTTGTAAAATGAAAATTTGTAATAAAAAAGAATAAAAAGACTAATCCAATTCCTTGAGTACCTGCAAAAACTTGTTCAAACAGTCAATTTGATATGGTGGGTTGACAAACCTAAATTTTCCTTTTTGTTTTACAAATCAAATTTATTTCCCTGTGATACGCTAAATAGTGAAATATATGTGCTAAAATATGGACCCTAAGCGCTATTCTACATATTCTATATGCTATACTGATAATCAGATGCGTTGAACTAGCATTCAAATGGGCTAAAAGAACATAACAGACCAAGTTCTAAGATGGGGTTGTGATGTGCTAAGATATCCTTCCTTATGCACGAAATGTTAAACAAATGTGCTAAAGGATGTTGTGTATGTACTAAAGGATCTCGCAGATGCACTATTCTGTGTTTCCAACATGAACTTGTCTTCAACCTGCATGCAAAAATGATTTTAAAAATGGGGATGAACCCCATGGTGGGCACCAAAAATGTATGTGAGATTTTAGTGTGATTAGTCAATCAATTTGAAACTAGAAACTAACATTCCAATGAAACTTTTGAATATTAAGACTAACTAAACTTAATTTGATTAAACAAGCAATCCTCCAAGATGTGTCTCATTGTTCTCTACCTCATAGGATTCCTTAAGTCAATGGTTTCTCTCATATCATTGAGCAACTAAATTTTGGAATGCCAAATCCATGAACGAGTGATAATGGGTGATGATTTACATGCAAAATGCACCTAAGATCTATATGATATGATAAACTTACTTAGATATGATTAGTTATGCTATGATGAAGATAATGATATGATAAATAAACTAACAAGCTATGCTAACATGATTCATGATTAAAATATTATGTTAATATGCTCTTAAATGATTAAAACACTAATTATCAAATAGAGGCAAAAATGCTTGACGAAAGTAGACTATAATATGGATATATGAAAACTTGGATATGAATAATGAGAGAAATGAGGCCTACTTATAGAAGAAATGGGCAATTGGATGGTTAAGATTGAGTAATCTTAACAAGGGCTAGGATTGAATGATCTTCAATCCATGTTTACAATTTTCACCAATGAAATGGTGACAATTGTCAACATGAGATGGCTTGAGAGGAGAGAGAAGAGGCATTAAATGCCTAAGAAGACATGGTGGTTACCTAGGGGGTAAGGTTAGGGTTGAGTTATTGGATAATCCTTTTGTCCGAAGGATAAACTCTTGTGCAAGAGTTAATGCATAACCATGGTCAAAGCAATGAATGCTTGAAGAGACCCATGGGTTAGAGAAGGGTTAAGTTAGAGAGAAAGTCTCTAACCAAGGGTCAAGTTTGAGTTAACCATTAATGTTTATGAAGACTTTTGTGGTTAACTTGTTGAAGACGGAAAGCCTTTAATGGTTTACACGGACTTTGAGGGATTTTTGAGAAGTGACCTTCTCTTAAGGAATGTGCAAATGTTTAAGAGATAATTAGGCAAATTAGGATGGTTTAGAAAAATGTAGAAGAATCTAGAAGATAATTAGTCATGCAAGTGGATTTGTTAGGAGAATGCAAGTGGGAGGATATTTTTGGATTTAATTTTGAAATAAAATGATTTATTTCAAAAAGTGGTTACTACTTGCATTGGAAGGATTTTTAAATAAATTTGATTTATTTAAATAGGATAAATATTTTAATTAAATGTAAATTTAATTAAATAGGAAATGGGGGTTTAATTAAATAAAAATGACTTATTTAATTAAAGGTTAGAATGCGGTCAATTAAATAAATTGAATAATTTATTTAATCAATAGAAGAATGTGGGGGGTATTAATTATATATATATATATATATATATATATATATATATATATATATATATATATATATATATATATATATATTGGTAAAAAGGCTTTAGCCGTATTTACTGATAGAAAATGTTACAATCTCCACTCAGTGCGGGCACTGGTAGGGAAGAGCGGAGAGGAGAAAACCTTCGGCCTTGCCTCGGACCATTGGTCCAGTTTAACTAACAACCTATCAATTACAAATGACCTTTTATAGGTTCTACAATCAGGCTTGTAAGAAAAGCCCTTCCCATGCATAAACTGTGCTTGGTATGGGATGGTGTATTTCTGTCCAATTTTCCCAGTTCCTTTTTATCATCCTAGTTCCCTCTGCTTATCCTACAAAACAAAAAAACCTGCTCTTGCAAAACAGATTTCAATACTCTCCTCTGCAAAACCACTATATTAACTATTAGATTCAAAAGAAGAATAAAGCCAATATTATTTTAGTACCCTCTTCCCTGCTAATATTCTAGACTAGGTTTCTTTCGAACTAGGTCAACATCAGATCTTGTTGTTCCTACTTTAAAAGATTACCCAATCTACAATACTTCTCAGAAATGAAAACACTGGACAACAAAGGATTGATGCTACCGCAACCTCTCTTAGTCTGAACTTTAGTAACTTATCATAGTAATCACGATATCTATCTCAACTAAGTATAGTTAAAATAACATTTGATATTTTTATATAGTAAATACCTTGCCCTTCACTATGCTTATTATGTCATAGCAATAAACATTGCACTATGTCTTTTGATATAACCATCGCTTCTATCAGTCTATGCTGAAGATTCATTATAATACTAATATCAAAAAAAGATTATGTAACATAAACTTAATCCTCTTCCCTGTCATCCAAAATTTCCATACCAAAGGCATGTGCTTAAGTGGGATTCTCTACCTGGAATGTTGTCCATCCTTCTTTGACCATGTAACTCACCCACCATTCTCCTTTCGATTCTTTGACCACTCCCAACCATTTCTTGATGAATTCAATGCTTTTGGTGATCTCTGTTTGTCTCTGGTTGCAGATACTTTGGTCCTTATTACTAAGGATGGGCCTTTTGAATTCTACGTTGAGCACCTCCCCCTTATCAATGGCTTCTGCCACTTTGGAATAATCCTCCGGATATGGTGTTTGCATATTCTCATCCATGTATTTTATCACCAATTCTAGGTTATCCAAATATTCCTCTTTGAAAATTAGCGTGCATAATGTAATTGTTGTTGCTTTCCTTTCACCCATTGTAAGTAAAATCGCTGCAAACCCTGCTGGGATGTTGTTGTTGACTCTCTGTCTATGCTCTCCAAGGATTATCTCGTCACCCAGAATCCTTTTGGTCGCATGTTAACTTATCTATCATGCTACAATTAGTGACCCCGGTTGAGTCACATGAAGTTAACTTCTATGTCATTCACTCTATTGTATGATTGCTTGCTGATATATCTGACATATTCCTTTCCCCAAATGACTGCGGGTTGATGATTATTGATTCATTTTACGCCTGGCCTTACTAGTGTATGATTGCTCTGACACTCGAGCAATATATTATGATGCTTTTTGGCTTTTTCTTCATCATTTTTATATACTACAACGAGACATAGATATATGTCCACATACTTCTATATATATATATATATATATATATATATATATATATATATATATATATATATATATATATATATATATATATATATGTATGTATGTATGTATGTATATATATATATATATATATGTATGTATGTATATATATATATGTATGTATGTATGTATATATATATATGTATGTATGTATATATGTATATATATGTATATCTGTATATATGTATATATGTATATGTATATATATACATATATATATATATATATATATATATATATACATATGTATGTATATATACATATATATAAATATGTATATATATGTATATATGTATATATATGTATATAGATATATACATATATATACATATATATACATATTTATATATATGTATATATATATGTACATATATATACATATATATACACTATATATATATACATATATATATGTATATGTATATATATAGATATATAGATATGTATATATATGTGTGTATATATATTATATGTATGGGCAAGTATATCTATAATCCTATGTATGCATATATGTGTTTGTTCCCAATTTGTTCATGCTCGAATATGCATGCTATAAATATCTTAATGTATTTCTATTTATGTGGCTATGTATACGTATATGCATTTATATGCACATGTCTGCACACACACACACACACACACACACACACATATATATGCCGATACGCATCTATTTTGTATACATACTTGATTATCTGTCTATTTGTGCATATATATGCATGTATGTAATTGCCCTGCTATATGTATTCAGGTTATTATAATTGTGTTCGTCAAATATGTGATGGTGCTACCTCTACCCTTTGTGTCATAATGTTTATGAATCTTGGTGTTATGTCTTAGTGTCATCATTTTTCTAAGGATTTAGGCTGCATATTGCCTATTTGTTCTGAGTAAAAATGAGTCTATATTTATGATTATCTCTATATGAGTCTGGGCTTGTTTATTTGTGTGTGTGCGTGTTGTGTGCCAATTTGACATATTCTAGTCCGCCTTAGACTCTTGATGCCTCACCCCATACCTAGCTTATGTTTGTGCCTATAGTGGGAATGTTCTATGTTTTCAGGCTACTTTGGTGAGTATATATGTTCTCGCATGCGCTTATAACTATACCTATGTCCGCATATACCTGTATATATGTCTATATATGCATATGTATATCCATATATGTCTTTGTTCATATATATGCACATGTACATATATAGTTGCATAGATACACCTGTATACGTACATATATATCTTTATTTGCACATGAGTCTATGTATACCTTCCATTCTGCCTAAATGTTGTGTACGTTTCTGTGATCCTGTCTCAATTTCTGTTTAAGTGTGGGTATCCAAATCTGACTATCTATATGTGGATTTTTTAATTCCATTTGCCCCTATATTCCCTGTATATGTGATTGATTGTGTAGTCTGAGATGCTTCCTAATAACATTAGGGCTCTGTCCAATAAGCTTTTGATCTCCCAATTTGTCATTGTCCTAGTTCTTATTGCATTAACAATGAAAGATGAATCCCCTTCTATTTCTATTTTGTTTATCTTTAATTGTTTGCATAGATTTAGACCTTCTATTAGGCTCAACAATTCTGCCTTATTGTTTGTGTCATGTCCTAAATATCGAGAGCTCGATCCAATAGATATCCCTTCATGTGAGTGAATTATGCATCCCGCCCCTGCCTCCCCTGGGTCGCCTCTAGATGCTCCATCAAAATTGAGCTTGCACCATCCAATCTTCGGGGGCACCCATTTGCATGCTTTCCTATCCTACTCTGTTAATCTCTTATCATATTGTGGTATGTTCATATTCATATTGTTGGAGGTTTCTATGATGGAGGCCTCTATTTTTGCTACCAACATTTTTGTCTTCATTTCAATATCCTAAAAGGTTCTCCTGTTTCTCTCCTTCCAAACCTCCCAAATTACAATTGTTGGGCTAAAAATCCATAGGTTATGGAAGATGCTATTCTTTTTTATTAATAGCCAATTTCTGAGCCAGTCCTTTAGGTTAGGGATGATGGCTCCTGACTAGCCTAATTGTGCCATTAACAAATACCGGCATTTTTGTGTGTAGTTACAGGTTGTGAATAAGTGATCATTTGTTTCCTCATCTTTCTTGCATAAGACACACATTGAGGGCCCTTCATACCCTTTGAGTTTAAATTGTTCCGCGGTAAGAACTTTCTCCTAGAATGCTGCCCAGGCAAAAAAGCCAGCTTTTGGGAGTACAAATTTATCCCAACAAATTGTGTTCGGGGAGTAGTCTTTGCTTATGTTTGCCTCCTCATAAATGGTTCTAAAACCACCTTTGCAGTTATATTGTCCATTCTTTGATTTTGACCATATAAGCTCATCCGACCCAAGTCTGAGAATTATTGTTCTTCCTTCTAGTATTTGCAACAATACTTGATCTTTGTTGTCCACTAATAAATGTGACATGTTCTTCCATGTCCATCCTGTTATTGATTCAGGTGCCAGCATCATGTAATCCCTTACATGGTTCCCCCATTAAGATTTTATTTGATTTTTAATGTTGTTTGTATCCATTAGACTGTCAATTGAGGTGTGACCACCCCAGGAATCCTCCCAGAACAAAGTTGTTATGCCATCATGAATATCCCAGGATAGGTACTTCATAATGAGTGTCCTACTTTCTCTTATAAAGTTCTAGATTCTAGATCCCTTAGGAGGATGTGCTTCCCTAAAAATAGTCTCTCACTAATTTTGTGACATATATTTGCTCCTAAGGATTCTAGCCCATTTCACTTCTGAGGATGGATATATTTTCCATGCCAATTTTGCCCCTATGGCCATATTTTGCCATAGTAATTTTCTTATTCCTGTTCCTCCATCACTCTTTTCTCGACATATCTTTTCCCATGAAATTAGTTTCATTTTGTTTTTATCTACTGCACCATTCTAGTAGAAATCTCTCATTATTTGGGTTAGTTTTTTATATGTCCCTGTTGGAAGAGGTATGCAAGATAGAAGATAGATAGGCATTGCTGATAATACTATTTTTATGAGAGTTAATCTGCATTCCCCTATCAGCCATAAGGCTTTCCATGATGCCAGCTTCTTTCTTACTTTTTCAATCAATGGATCCCAGAGTTTATTCAACCTGATGCCTTTATCTAGGGGCATCCCTAAATATGTTAGTGGTAGATGTCCTTTTTTCTATCCTAGATATGAAGCTATCATGTGTTCTTCCTGTGGATCTATTTTGAAGAAGAATATTTTGGACTTCTCTTTGTTTACCATCTCTCCTAAGGCCAGCCCATAGGACTGTAATATTTTTTTAATTTCCTTAGCTTCCTTTAGCTTTCCTTTTCCCAAAATTATTGTATCATCCACAAATTGTTGATGGGTGCATGGGTCAACTCCACTTGTGATCTGAATTCCTGATAGTTTATTGGACCTCCGTGCTGCCTCCAAACTCCTTCCCAGGGCTTCATACATTATTATGAATAAGAATGGGGATAAAGGATCCCCTTGTCTGAGTCCTCAAGAGGTTTCAAAGAAGCCTTCTGGTTTCCCATTTAGTAAGATAGAGAATCTAGGGTTTGATATACAGAAGTGAATCCAATTTATCCATTGCTTGTTAAAGCCAAAGGCCTTCATGAAACTTCATAGGAAGTAACAATCCACTTTGTCATAAGGATTTTTGATGTCTAATTTTAGTAGCATATTGGGCTGCCCCTGGATTTGGCAGGAGTGGATGGATTCCTGCACAATGATGATCCCATCTAAAATGGATCTATTGTGTACAAATCCTATTTTTTCTTCTGATATTATGATAGGCATTAATAGTTTTAATCTATTGGCCATGACTTTAGCTAGTAGCTTGTAGATCATGTTGCATAGCGAAATGGGTCTGAACTCATCACATTTTGAGGGGTTCTCCTTCTTTGGGATTAAGGCCAGAAAAGTGTTGTTGATTTCTTTTAGGAATCTTCCTGCATTGCGGGTGGATTCCAATGCATTCATTACCTCATCCCCTAAGATGTGGCAACATTTCTGGAAGAAGCAAGAAATAAAGCCATCTGGACCAAGGGCTTTATCTCCATTAAATTGATCCAGAGTTGTTTTAACTTCTTCGTGTGTGATTTTGGAGTTTAACATTTTGTTGTCATCTTCTGTTATTAGGTTGGGTATGTTGTTTGTTAAGATTCTATTGTTGGTGATTTTGAATGTTCCCAATTGTTGAGAATGTTTTCAAAATACATGATTGCATCTTTTGCAATATGATCTTGATCCATTATGATCAGATCATTGTTATTGGTGATTTGAGTTATTTTGTTTGCTGCTCTTTTAATTTTAACACTGTTGTGAAATAATTTGGTGTTTCGATCTCCATCTTCTAACTAGGATTCTCAGGATTTCTGTTTCCAATATATCTCTTCTCTTGCCAAGATGCCTTTATATTCACTTAGGAGCCTCTTCTCAGCTTCATATGTCTCAGAATTCATCCCATTTTGCATCACATCAGTGTTTATTGTCTCCATTTATTTCTCAATTCTTGCCTTTTCCTCAAAGATGTTTTTAAATTTCTCTTTGTTCCAGTTTAATAACTTGTTCTTAATCTCTTTCATCTTAGATACCAGACAAAATGATTTTGATCCTATAACAATGCTTTCCTTCCACCATTTTTGTATATTGGGAAGGAAGTCTTTGTGTGTAAACCACATTCTCTCAAACTTAAAGGGATATCCCGTATGCTTTGTTTCCCCCATAAGTTCTAAGCGCATCGGGAAGTGATCAGACCCTGACCAAGGTAGCACCATAGTTTTTAGTTATGTGTGGAACTCATTTAGATCTCCCTTAAAGAAGAATCTATCTAATGTTTATGCGATGTTAGTGAAATCTTTTCTCCTATTATTCCATGTGTGAAATCTAGTCTCTGTTTCGATTTTGAATAAGTTATTGTTGTTTATCCAGTTAACGAAGTCTCTTTGTGATTGTTTCATGTTTGTTTTACCACCGCTTTTATCTGATGCGTATAAGATAGTATTGAAATCACCACCTATGATAATGTGTTTTCACTCCTGCATCCTTAAGAATTGTTTAATTTCCTACCACACTAATCTCTTCTTTTATGTTGGGATTGGGCTATAAACATTAATGATTATAAACTCAAGGTTAAAACTAAGGGTTTTGACTTTGCCAACCATCCAATTTTGCATTTTGGATTGGCATGTGAATGCAACCATACTTTTTCTCCACATTATACCTAGTCCTCCTGATGCCCCTATAGATTCCACAACTTCCATTTGCCATTGGTTAATTTTCTACTAAAATTATTTATTTCATTCTTACTTAGTTTTGTTTTTTGTATCAGAACTAGATCCATGGTAGATTTCAATATACTTCTCTTAACCAGTCTTTGTTTGTTAGGGGCTCCCAAGCCCCTAACATTCCAGGTAAGTATGTTTATACCTTTGCTAAGAGGAGGGGTGATTTTCCTGGCCCCAATAATGTTGTTATTTTGGTCTACCCCTCTACATCCCCGTCCATCTTCCTTTTGTCTAAAAAATACTTCCTACCTCTTTTGTTGCTCATGGTTTTTCCACAGTCAGGAGTTGTTCTCTCACTTCCTGTCTGGATAATACCTCTATTTGTTGAATTGGTTAGATTATTATCTACTATTTTGTTATTGTCTTCTACCTGCATACTAATTAATTCCTTGATAATGAAATCTCTTTCCTCATTTGCATTCAACCCTTCCACCATAGGGGATTCCTCCAAATTGGTGAAGTTTGTAGTTATGTCTTCTTGAACCTCTTCATTAGGGTTGCCGATCAGAGAGGGTTTTTTGTGAATGGAATGAACCTGCTCTATAGTGGGGATATTATCATTTTCTGTCAATTTTGTTGGGGTATCGATGAGTATTTCATCTACATATTCCTCATCTAGTTTCCCCATTAGGTTTTCTATAACCTTGTTCAATTCATCTTGGATTTACTCTTCATTATTATGGGTCTGAATATCTAGGGTTCAGTTATTGTTGTTTCCCAAGACCAGGGGAGGAGGAGTAGTTGGGGTATTCTCAATCCTTTGTTGTCTAGTGTTTATAATAAAACCACCCTTGTTCACATTAAATTGTATGTCTAATTTCCCATTTGGTGTTACAATTTTGTCCACAGCTGATGCTTGCGACTTCTGTAGATTATGGTTTAACCTCTTACAGAAGGCTATATCTTCTGCTACCGGCCCATTAAAATGGACTGATTTTAGAGTATATGTTCTGTCGGTAGTTTCTAAAATTATAGTTTTTAGATTTCCCTTAGCTTTGTTGAATTCTATTAGGATTTTTATGTCTGAGCTATATGCCCAATTTTTTTCAACTGCTATGAATTTGCCCAAGCTTTCCCCTATTTCTATAAGGATTTTAGCATGCATTAATTCTACAAGAATATTGTGGATTTTTATCCATTTTGGTTCCATTTCAAATTCAAAGCTTTTGGCATCAAAATTCGGTTGCCAATCTATGAAATTTAAATATATGCCTTTACAAAAAACATAATCTTCATGCAGAAGTTTAGCCTTCATAGTTTTATCATTGCATTTTATATATATGAAGTTGTTTACTAGGGTTGTTATACTTACCTGGCCATGGAATTTTGTTTTTCACTATTCCACAATTTCTTCGATTGGTAGGTTGTTCCCTCCCCATTTTACGAAGAGACCGCACCCTCTACAGTACTCGCTTAGGGCATTTGCTTCTGTAGGAAATTTTATTTTGATGGGCTCTGAAGCAAGATTTGATGTCGCTAGGGCATCCTTCTTTCTTGCATCTTTGTGGGGCATATTGTCCCGCTTCGTGTCCAGGACCGTATTGGCAAATTTAGGGCCAGTTATTGCCCTTCCTCCATTTTTCATGGGTCTACCATAACCCTCCATTGTGCTGGTCTAAGGGCACATTATCTATTGCGGTTTGCAAATGGAATCTCTCAAGCTTGAGTTTGTTTGAGTGCCCAGTGGAATCTCATTTGCCTTGGTGGCACAGCTAGGGATTTGTGATGTGATTGGGATCACCCACATTTGTGGTTGATCTATTGCCCTGCCTTTCTTCATCTTTTCCCTAGCTGCTCCCCTTCCCATTTCCATAGTCCTTGAATGGATATGGGTCGAAACATTCCTCACATATGGATGCTTATTAGCCAACTCTCGGATCCTGCCCTAGTTTAAATGGTTTTCGTCGTGGTGTTGAGATCTGTAGTTTTCATCTACCCTTGCAGCCCATCTCCTTTTTGCCCTGATGGTTTTCTTTCTTTTCACTAATTTCTAGTTTTGTTCCTGCCAGAAGGGAGCCCTACGAGATGTTGTGGCGACCCTATCTTGTGTTCTCCTCTCATCGACTGCTTTGTTATCCACATATCTGCCAAGTTGTAGAGCCATTGAATTCGTATGCGCTTTTGAATCAATGCCTTTTTCATTAATTAAATATAATTTAATTAATAGAGGAATTGATTTAATGGATTAAATAAACATTAAATATTTATTTAATCAGATGATCATATTTATATGCCATGTCCAAAGTTCTTTCTAGGTCATACTTGTAGTAGATTTTATACCTTGTTTCAGTTTTGTTAGGGGTTAACTCCCCGGTGATCATTTTTTTTCCTTTAGCAACTTGCATGGTATTGGCTATTGCTCTTTCTTTCTTTTCTTTTTTGGTAGTTTGTTGATTATCTTCTTTTGTTTTTTAAGTGTTTTTTTTTAAGTGTTTCAATGTCAAAAAAATTATGATTCAAATGCATTTTAAAAATTAGAACAAATTCAATATACAAAATTATATTTAAATTGATATAAGAAAATGATATAAATTTAATTAAAAATATTTAAATTGATATAAATTTATGTAAATGATAATATAAAATTTGATATAACAAGTTATATATTTTCACACACTTTCACCAGGCTCTTTTAGCTACTTTGTCATTTTGACATTGTCATGACCTTCATCATATATATCTTTGTCATTCATAGGTCCATGGATCTCTTCATTGTATGGTCCACATTGCTTAGGACTATCACTTTTGTCATGGTACTCAACTATCAGTGACCTAGAGTGCTCTATGTTCTTCAATGTTAACTCCATCCCTATCTTCGATACCTTCTACTGTGAGTACAACACCTACCACACTATCTTTCTTTGTTTGATAAATGACTTGCCAATACTTTATAAATATCCCCACACTGTTATAGAGTAATCTCCCTTGTTTTCCTTTGAACATGCTAATGTTGACTGACTTATAGATCCATTGTCATAATAATAAGGATGCATTTCTAGCAAATATTCTTATCTTCTTTTCTTTTTTTGATGCATCTATCCTATAGATTTTGTTGACAACACAAACCCCTCTATTTGACTATCTTAGTTGTTGTATTCCTTCCGTGTTTGACAAAATTTCCCAAAATAGTATGGAACAGTCATGGACTTTGTCTTTGAGTCACTGCTATCATCTTTCTCTATTCTTATATTTTTGTCCTTTTGAAGACACCAAACCATCAAATGATGAGTTGATCATACATGCACTTATCTCTTTTTGGAATGGTGTGTCTTTGTGATTCATGCACAAATCAGAACCTTGTTGTCCACTCTCTTTCTTTTACTACCTTGAATAACATTTTATTTGCCTTTGTCATGGTTCTTAATGTCATTATACTATTTTGTCCATTACATTTAGAACTATCTCTTAACCCTATCTTCAAATGAAGATCTAACATTCTATAAGCTTCTTCAAATAATCTTTACTCTTGTTATTAATCTGTCTTTAAGATTTCTAGTCCATCTTCAATATTGTCTCTCATATCATGAACTATCCTTTTTCTTTCTTACAGGCTACCATCTAGATATACCCACCATGCATATGCTATTATTCAAACTTGATGGTCTTGGTCTATTCACCTATTCATATCATGTTCATAGTTATATAGATGACTTCCTTGTGTGTATAATTTTCATGTTTGTAAGACACTCACTTGATGTTTTCTTCAAGGGTTGTCCCCTTCTTACTACCTAATCAGAGAAACAAAGAGAACACATGCTTGCACATGCTCTTTGAGATTCTCTTTAGGTATATCTTCTTCATCATGAAATATGTTCTTGAATACATATTTGCAAATAGTTCTAGCTTTGAAACTTACACAAGAGACATACTTCCATGATATAGCCTCTTAGTGATTTCAAACATAGGTCAAGGTTAAACTAGACAAAACCCTTATGCAAAAAGGCTTCCATTTTACTATATAAATGTTATGACTAATGTAGAAGACCCCAAAAAGTAAAAATGCATGAAAGTAATAAAAAAAATCTAATTCTAAACAACAAATAGTGCATGCATTTAACAACAAGAAGATATTTTCAAAGAGAAAAGAAAACCTAGTGCATGCCTCTTTACCACGTACAAGTCTAAAAACCATATTCCTTAGAAACTCTTTCAGCTATTTGATTGTTGCATAACTCTTTGCTGCTATTGTAGAAGCAAAATTGTTACTGGACATAACAGGCAACGTGAAAGCCCTAAGAAGATGGCTAGCCTCTTCTAAATGAAGCTTTAACTTCATTTCCAAGTGTGTCTCCCTTCAAAAATTGAAACAATGTGGCCTCCTTTAAAAGACTACGTCTAAACTCAAAACTACAAGGAAAGGGTGCAATGTGGGAGACTTAATTTTGGCTTAAGTTTGTTGTTATCCCCCTTTTCAATTATGATGACTTGTACCAAATGTGGAATTCGGCCAATAGTTAGAATTACATGATCCATATATCATTGGATATTGTGTTCCACCAGCTCCACAATGGTGTAGGTTAATCCACCCAATTTTTTTATCTATCATCATTTTTTGTAGCTTGAAGCCAACCCTTCTATTTCAACTCTTGAGCTCATAACATTTTTCCATGATCTTAAATTTTTGTCATTCTTGTAGAATTGGAATAGTATTGAGGAGATCTACCATTCTATCATTACACTTTTTCCAGATTCAACCTCAAGTACTATTTATTGAGTTTTTACATTTTTTGGCATTTGCTTGATAACTTGGGCATCCTAATACTTGGGGAGGTACAATTTTTGGGAATGATTCATTTTAAGTTGTAGATCATATTTGGACATGTTTCTATAATCATGTGTTGATTGTAACTTTGATCTTTTTAAATAAATTTAATACTTTCCATTGGGTTCCACATTTCATCCTTCATTGATCATCTCGAAGAGGGAAAACTAAAGAAAATGGATCGATTATAGTATCACTCAGCTTTGAGGGATTCATTTGTTTCCATATTTATATAATCGTGTTCCCCTGCCTAGCACTCATCATAAATTCCTTGAAAATTGAAAAGGGATCATGTCTTATGAGTCACTCTTATGCATGTTGATGATGACATTCTGGAGTCCATTGTTTATTTGACTGTCCTCATACTCTTTGGACTCACATTTGGGAGTTATATGGATATCCTGATACTCAACCATTCCCATATGATCCTATTTTAGATTGAAATGTGCCTCTTCACCCTTCGGAGAAGATACCCCGTGATTGTGATACTTAATAGTTTTTTGACACTATAGTTGAGATCGCTTCAGAGGTTTTTGATACTTCTTCAAAGGTAATCGATCCACTATAATGTCCCCACTTCGAAATAGAATTTATTGGAAAATAATAATAATAATAAAATTAAAATTCACAAGAATAAAAATAAAATTCACAAGAATAAAAATAAAATAAAAATAAAAATATAATAGAATATAATTAAAATTTAATTAAGTTAATGAATGGTCAAAAGACATGGAATGAAAAATTGTGACTCCCTCAAACATGAGATATAAAAGGGAGAAGAGTACCTCATTTGAGGGGGGCTAATTTGCAAATCAGAAGTGTAGATCTAATTATGAAAGGTTGTGTCCCTTTCAAAGGGTAGTTATAATGAAGTGTTACACTCTTTCAAAAGGTGCTAATGGTGGAAAGGGCATGTATCTTGCCAAAGGGCATACATGTGATGAAGAGGTGTGACCTCTCCCTCACATTGAGAGATATAAAGGAAATGAATTAAAAGAATCCAGTGACATCACCATCGATCAAAACTATTATTAAATTACAAGCACAAACAATAATGCTATCTAACAATTATTAATGATATCTATTGTATTCTGATTATTTGATGATTATTATTAACCAATTATTATTATTAATTTATCCACATTAAACAACTTTATTAGTATTCATGGTTTATGAATGGTTTTTGTGATTGAGAGAACATGATGAAAGACAGGAAGGAAGCTTTCAAAGGGGTTGCTGCCACTAAAGGATGTGAATGTTGATGGTTTTCTTTCTACTAAGGATTGGGGAGGATAAATACCTTCCATAGAATTGAAGAGAAGGGAGGTAATGGAGGGGGGAAAAGTCCAAGAAGTAGTAAGATAAAAGCCTAATACCTGCTACAAGTATACTCAGCTAGATATCCGAGCTAGTATGAATTCTAGGAATTATATATATAGCAAACTATAGATGCATTACATGGTAATTTTACATGATAATATCTGTGTATTCACGATATTAATACCTTTCATATTTATGACAAATGTTGATAACATTTTGCATATATGGTTGGCAATATATTCATGTTTATGAACCTGATCTATGATGTTGTTGACCACTATATCTAGAGGGAGAACCGTTATTAAGTCACCCTCTTAGATAGAGGTCAAACACTTAATGAGTTACTCTCTTTAGGGTTGAGAGATAACTATTATGAAGTCACCCTCACAAAGTGACTTGATTAGGGAGAATCATTACTAAGGAACCCTATCAAGATAATGTAGATTCCTATGGTTATGACCTAAGATTTTTTATCTTTACATTACAGTGCTATTGCAAAATTATTTAAGTTTCATCATAGTGATTCTTTAAATTACAGTCTTTCTAATTTATGAATCATAGTTAATTTTTCTCTACTCTATTTCTTACCATTCTTTATTTGTATTACCATAATTGGTTTATAACTGTCAATCACTCATATGTTGTAATTAGAAGATTATCCTCTAACTTGTGTTGTAGGTTACTCCTACCAAAGAGATAAGGAGATTCCTTCCCTAAACCTTCTTGATAGCCAAGAAATTGTAATCTAGGGGCAAAATAGAGTAATTTAGGAAGAGGGACATTAAAAATGATGAGCATGATGTTGCCATCCTGGAGGGTAAAGATGAATCAATGAAATATTTTAGTCAATGCGAAGGAATATAATAATACGTATAAATTTGTGTGTATACTCCATGTTTGCATATATCCATGTGTATGTTCTGTGTTTTTATGTGTATCCTCTATGTTTGGTTCATGCCTAGTATGTTTCCAACATGTGTATTCTATGTTTGTTTCCAAAGCCATTTCATATTGGGAATCATTTTTTAACAATCCATGATGATTGCTTGAGGACAATCAATCTTGAGTGGGACAAACTATAATGTACCCACTTTGAAATAGAATTTAATGGCAAATAATAATAATAATAATAATAAAATTAAAATTCACAAGAATAAAACTAAAAATAAAATTAAAATATAAAAGAATATAATTAAAATTTAATTAACTTAATGAATGGTCAAAAGACATGGAATGAAAAGTTGTGACTCCCTCAAACATGAGATATAAAAGGGAGAAGAGTACCTCATTTGAGGGGGGATAATTTGGGAATCAAAAGTGCAGATCTGATTTAAATAAGAAGTGCAAATCTAATTATGAAAGGTTGTGTCCCTTTCAAAGGGCAGATATAATGAAGAGTTGCACTCTTTCAAAGGGTGCTAATGATGGAAAGGGCATGTCTCTTTCCATAGGGAATACATGATGAAGAGGTGTGACCTCTCCCTCACAATGAGAGATATAAAGGAAAAGAATTAAAAGCATCCAATGACATCACCATCGATTAGATAGAATAAAATCTATTATTAAGTTACAGGCACAAGAAATAATTCTATCTAACAATTATTAATGATACTAATTGTATTTTGATTATTTAGTAATTATTATTATTAATGTATCCACAATAAACACATTTATCAGTATTCATAGTTTGTGAATGGTTGTCATGGTTGAGAGCACACAATGAAGGATAGGTAGCAACCTTTTGAAAAGCAGTTCCTTCCACTAAAGGATGTGAACATTGATGGTGGTCTTTCTACTAAGGATCGGGGAGGATAAATACCTTCCACAATATTGAAGATAAAGGAGGTAGTGGAGGGGGAAAAAAAGGAAGAACTAAGTAGTAAGTAGTAAGACAAAAGCCTAATACCTACTACAAATATACTCAGCCATATATCCGAACTAGTATGAATTCTAGAAATTATATATATATATATTAATACCTTGCAAATTTATGGTTGATGTTGATAACATTCTACATATTTGGTTGCAAATATATTCATGGTTATGAATCTTATCTATGATATTGCTAAACACTATCTCTAGAGGGAGAACCGTTATTAAGGCCCCATCACAAAGTGACTTGATGAGGGAGAACCTTTACTAAGGCATCCTATCAAGATAATAAGGATTCCTATGGTTATGACCCAGGATTTTTGATCTTTACATTACAATGTTGTTGCAAAATTATTTAAGTTCCATCGTAGTAATTATTTAAATTATAGTCTTTCTAATTTATGAATCATAATTAGTTTTTCTCTACTCTATTTCTCATTGTTCTTTATTTGTATTACGATAAATGGTTTATAACTGTCAATCACTCATATGTTGTAATTAGAAGATTATCCTCTAACTTGTGTTGCAGGTTACACCTACCAAAGAGATAAGGAGATTCCTCACCTAAACCCTCTTGATAGCCAAGAAATTATAATCTAGGGGCATAATAGAGTAATTTAGGAAGAGGAACATTAAATTCACCTTCTGTTCTATTGACTTGTTATCTAGAGTCATTTGAGACTTCCATCATTCCTGATCAACAGAATCATTGGATCATTGTCTTTCAAATTTGGTTGTGTAATGGATGAAAATGAAATAGGGTAGTATTACGACCTAACTGGACACTTTCATTCATACATAGGAATACAAAAGTACCTAAACATGAGTGATTCTCTTTGACTAACTCTTGTGAAAGAGAGTCAAGGTATTTTTAGGGTTTATATTCCTTTGTTGTTATGAAACAGAATGTGCTTGAAATATGCAAGGATGTGAAACTATGTAAAGAAGACGAATACAAGTGACTAAAACAACAAAACAATAGACTAATAATAAATTTAATTGAGAACACAAGTATAGATTTGAGAACATAATTCTTTTGTGCACTTGTAATAAAAATTTGAGCTTGAAATGCCAAGACCAGGGTGTTGTATGTCTTGGTCTGAGAAACCGTGTTGAACTACAAATTGGAGGACTAGTTTTTTAGACTATTTGGGCTGAGATCTGAAATATTGATGCAAAACAAGGTGAACTAGGACATGGAGCGCCTTGTTCTAGGAGGACAAGGGAATGGAGCACCCTAGTCCCTTGAAATTAGGATAAATTTTTTAAAGTGAGCCTGCACCTATCTGTTGAGATATTTCAGAAAATTCTCGCTTTGCCAGATACCTATAACTGCACACAAGAGGAAAGAAAGGGGGTTGTGGATAGGAGTTTGCCTTAGGTCAAACCCTAGGTTTGGAATTAACCCTAATTAAAATATAAATTAAACTTAAAATAAATTGGAGGAGCTTGCATTTTGAGGGCAAGGTTGAAATGCTTGAATGTAGATTATTAGACCTTCAATAAGTGATGAAATGTTCTTAGGATAATTCCTTCATGTGTTGGAGCAATAACACGATAAATCACAAAAAATCCATCATGAAATCATAGTTGAAAACATATATGAAAATGCCTTGATGTAATTTGCTTCTCCTTGAATCAAGTTTGCTCTTGAGGAAGAAGAATTGTTCTTGGATTGATGACAATGCTAGCATAAGCTTAGATGATAAAAATGAATTGAGAGGGATGTGTTATATAGGGATTTTATAATTAAAATCACCATTAGGCCGACTTAGAATTGATATATTTTTTCATGGAGCAAGATTTGGATAGGGTAAGACTTCCTTAATGATCTCCCAAAATTTGGGGAAAATGTTTCAGACTAGGTAGTACTACCTAGTCCTATCAACTTTTTTCTAATTTTTGAGGGATACGAGATAGTGTGATTTTAATGCTAAATCCAACTTAGTGGGTCAAACCAAGACATGTAGATATGTGAAATATTCTTTGAGAGTTGAAATTAGGGTAAGATTAAAGATGAATTGAATGATAAAATAATAAAGGGCAAACCTAGAATTAAGGGCCCAAATAAGAGTGTGATGATGTAATAAAGTGGAATAAGACCCATAATAAATTGGACACACTAATAAAGGTGTACAATTTATGATGCTACATTTAGTTCCCACTTTAGCGAAGTATGTTCTTATGGTCATACTCTCGGTAAATAAGAAATTAAAAGGTAGAGTATCTAAGAGCAAGACAAACTAGGGATAAGATAATACTAAGGGATGGCCAAGCCCCTAAACATAGGATCCTATCAATCCATGCAAGTAACCTTCGAATATAAATAAAAGAAAACAACGTTAGCACTAAAACACAAAGTTCCAAGTCAACTAATTTAAGAGACCTTGATAACCAAAATGTCCTAATTGCTAATATCATTCTTGGAATGTTATTACAAGAGCACAAGTGGACTTATAGTAAGAACAAGGACACACACCAATTTAAATCACAATAAACCATGATCCAATACTAGCAAAGTGTGTTATGATATGGGTTCATGAGAGAGAAAGAAGGAACATAGATTCCATGAGCTAGAAAGTTGTGTTATGCTAGGTGATCCATGTTGGGGAGGAGAGTCGAAATAGTCTAAAAAGTTGGGTTATGCTTGTATGCGGGAAAAGTGGGCTGATAAAACTTAATATGTGAAAAATGTTCCAAAATACTAGTCCACACACACACAGAGGACTTCTTGATGCAAGCTATGGAGTAACAAAGTATTACTTAGCTTCCTAAGGTGGCTCCCATGGTTCTCTATCTTACAATGTCCCTCAAACCAATGTTTTTGCTCTCAGATCACTAAGCAAAATGGTTTAGGGATGGCAAATGCAAGAACGAGGGATGCTTTGATAGATTTTAGTATGAGATGCATTCTAAGCTATGCATAATTTTAGAAATGCAATAAACTAGATTATAAGATGACAAGGTTAGTATAAATACTATCCTAACATTATATATTAGTCTATGATTGAGCTAAATGATAAAGAAAGTATTCTAAACATGCATATTTAGATTAATTCCTGATTTAAAAGAGGCTAAAATGATGAGCATAAAATGAGATATGAAAGCTTGAATGTATTTGAGCATAAGTGTGATACTACAAATTTGGAGGATGATTCATATGGAGGAATGAGAGCTCTATTTATAGCAAGAATAGGGCAATGGATGGTCAAGATTGAATGGTTTAATCAAGGGTTGAGTTTGAAAGTTGGGGATCCATGTTTGTAATTGGCACCAATGAAATGGTGACAAGTGTCAACATAGGGTTGGGTTGAGAGAAGGGGTTGGAGGCACTAAATGCCTGAGAAGACCTCATGGTTATCTAGAGGGTAAGGGTCAAGCTTAAGTTAGGATTACCCACTGGATTAAGAGTTAATCCAAGGATAAACCTTTGTGCAAATGATTAAGAGATAATCATGGTCAAAGCATTAAAGGCCTGATGAGACCCTTGGGTTGGATGAAGGTTGAGTCAAAACAAATATTTTAACCATGTAGGAGGGTTTGAGTTAACCATTAATGGTTATTGGAGACTTTGGGGGATTAAGTGGTTGAAGACTTGAAGCCTTTAATAGTTATCAAAGACTTTGAGGTTTTGAGAAGTGACTTCCCTTTGCTTAGGAATGTGACAAAGTTTAGAGGAGGGGTTAGGTTAATTAGAAGCATTTAGAAGATTCTAGAAGGGATTAGAAAGGGGTTTAGGATTTTGCAAGTGGATGGAGGGATAATAGGATTTAATTGAAATAAAGTATTTTAATTCAATTTGGTTGCAATTTGGAGAAATTAAATAAATTAGATTTATTCAATTTAGGATAACTATTTAATTAAATTTGAATTTAATTAAAAGTGGATAGGGGGGTTTTATTGAATAAAATGATTTATTCATTAAATGGGTATAGTGAATTTAATTTAAATAAATTGAGTAATTTACTTAATTAAATAGAGGAATGTGGGTAATTTAATTAAATAGAGAAATGAACATAAAATATTCATTTAGGAATGTGTTCATTTTTATACGTCTACATTTTGCCCCTCTTTGAAGTGACGCGTGTGCACATGTTATTTCAAAGAAAATGATGTGTTATCATGATTTATGATCAAATACAATTTTTGTGTCGCTCTTATGATTTGCCAATTGTGCCTCGGATTTTATTTGATGTGTGATGCCCCCTCGGGAGATGAATCAATATTTTGAAAAAAATTTATTTAATTTGATGAGTTGCGTATGATGTGTATGATTTCATTTATGTGTAATGTGTGCAAATTGATTCATCTCCCGATAAGTTACAAATGTTATGGTATAGGGGAGACCGCGACCATATTACAGGTCCATTTGGCTAACCCTAATTTCATTTTCCTCTTATAAAAGGGAAAAGGGGCTTGAATTAGATTCATTTGTGCTTTGTTGACTTTGGAGAAAGAGAATTTGGTCTGCAGAGAAAATGCCTATTCTGTATCATAGACACCGTTTCGAGTGCGTTCGGAGGTACCGGAGACCTGCAACGCATGGACCACCAGTAAGTCAACATTTTTGACCCTTTTTTGACTTCTCATTTTGTTGTTTTTAGTCATTTTTTGATTTTCAAAGTTTGGGTTTAACGATTTAGCGTGTCTTCGGCATAGATTAGGGCATACAAAGTTTAAAGTAGCGCATCTAGTCGAATATTAGGGGTCGCGTCCGAAATAGATAGGATAGCGAATAGGAAATATAGGTTAGAGCATATGTGTAGAATAGCGCATGGCAACCGTCGGGTAGCGCGTCAGGTCAATAGGTTAGCGCATAGGGTGGACCTAGCGCATAGGGGTAGCAGGGGTTCGCATAGGTAAGGGGGTTTAGCGTGTAGGGTTAACCTAGCGCATAGGGTCAAACGGGTAGCGCCTAGGAGGTGTAGATTAGCACGTAGAGTCATTCTAGTGCATACGGTAGGTTAGGTGGCGCATGGGGAAAAAGATTTAGCGTGTAGAGTCAATCTAGTGCATAGGGTAAGTAGATTAGCGCGTAGGAAAATAGCCTAGCGTGTGGGGGAGTTTTAGCGTAGCGGGAGTCTATTTTAGCACATCTGAAAAATTTTTACGAGATGAGCCGATTTATAAAAATTTTGTGTCGTGCTGTCATGATTTTATGGATTTGTCCAATATGAGTGTCTATATAACTTGTTTTGATTTGCGATATTCCAAGTGATGTATAGATATCAATGTGTTGTGTTGATCAAAATATGATTTATTTGCGTGTTCTATTTCAAGTTCAATGTGTGAAGCCTGAGTTGTGTTACAAGCTGATATGGGTTGGAAACTTGAGTTGTTTTACAAGCTGATATGGGTGGGAAACTTGAGTTGTTTTACAATTTTATGTGATTTGTGGAGACTTGAGTTGTGTTACAAGTTTTGATATGGTTTTTGAGAACTTGAGTTGTTTTACAAGTTGATATGAAATGATAGGATTTTGAACTTTGATATAGATGAGCAAAATGTTTCATGTTGTTGATGTAAGTTTGATTTTGATATCTTTGTTTTGATGTGGAAACTAATATGGGATTTGTTTTGCTTGTTGACAGGAGCGATTGGGTGTGGTCTAGTCATGGGAGAGATTTTCGAGGCCATGGACATTGATACTGCGGTTGTCGCAGGCTGATCTCGATATTATCAAGCGATGTGGGTTGACTTCCCTCTTAGATATGCCTCGGTTCACTGTGAACCAGGGGCTATTGATAGCACTTGCGAAGAGGTGGCATAGTGATACGACACCTTCCATTTTGCCACGAGAGAGATGACAGTCACACCAGAGGACTATTACAGGATCCTGCGCATCCCTATAGTAGGTGCACTACTACCCTACGAGCAATCAGAGGAGGGTGGGACAGAGGCACTACGCTACATATTCTAGGATGATACACTCTGTGGCTATGAGATCCCATGGCAGGACTTTTTGGACCTAGATTATGCACCGCTACCATCCGTACTAGCAGGGTTCATTGGTGGATTCCTTTGTCCTGATCGCAGGTAAAAGGGATTCTCGGTGGGATGGGGGCTGGTGCTAGAGGAGATGGTTACATAGGGATGGAGGTTTTCATGGCGGTCAGCTATGCTGGCCCATTTATACAGGGGTCTACATGAGGTAGTATACCTCGGTTATGGCAGTTTGTTAGCTGGCGTGACTTTATTACAGGTATGGTGTTGGGAGCATATTCCAGCAGCGAGGCCACTAGCAGACAGGGATAGGCCTGTAGGTGCAGCATATGCCTACGAATACAGGGGGCTAGTTGTCCAGTGCAAGCTGGGCAAACTAGAGCACTAGAGGAGGGTACTTGATGACATTGATACAGTCACATGGCGACCCTATACAGGATGTGAGGTGTGGGCTGAGGATGGGCTGGAGATGCCCTTTGTTTTCATGACCAGACATCTGATCGGGAGGACCCAGTTTATGATTGAGAGGTTTGTGGCGACCCAAGTTTTGAGATAGTTTGGGCGCCAGCAGGGTATTCCATAGGGAGCGTGTCTATATGCATGGTGGTGGCAGGATGTGCCTAATTGGGGACCAACCATTGATAGTGCAGTGGCGGTGGAGGAGTTTGTGGGGTTAGCAGGGCAGATATGGGATTATGCCCCGGAGATTCAGGATGCAGGCATGATGGATGAGTTTGCTCAATTGTTTGTTGCGTGGGCGGTGGCCAAGATATCTGATCCTGAGGAGATGAGGCCAGCCTTTGATTCAGATGAGGGAAATGGGGGAGATGACGGAGATGATGGGGAGGATGGAGGAGGAGGACGAGGGAGAGGAGCCAGAGGGAGGCTGGGAGATAGAGGGAGGAGAGGGGATAGAGGTGTGGATAGAGTGGTGAGACAGGCGAGGATAGATAGGGGGAGAGGTGGATTGGCTATCGGAGCCGGTGGAGAGGGGAGAGTGGGGGAGGTGCTAGCTGCGGTGGGGGGTGATGATGAGCCTAGGTGACTAGCTCAGAGGAGGAGGACGGATGTACTCCCACCTCCAGCACCGAGGACAGGCCGAGTGGGAGGGGTTCCTCCAGCACAGGTACCACTATGGGTTCGGATCCCGGGTCACATTGAGGATGCTCAAATCCAGACCCTACAGGTGACTGTTTAGCAGCTGCAAGCACAGATTTTGACCTATCAGCAATAGATTTCTCAGTTGACCACTGAGCGGGACACTGAGATGGAGCAGAGGGGATGAGCGAAGGAGGTGGTGTCGAGCATGCAGAGAGCAGCGGTGGGTGGTCCGATGAGAGACACCCTGAGAGAGCTGGCATTAAGAGCCCAGGAGGCAGAGTATTATAGGCGGCACTATGAGGCTGCAGTACCCAAGGATCGCCGAGTACAGAGTTTTGCACAGTCGAGATCTAGTCGATCTCGAGATACTGGGTCGCGATCTGAGAGCCGAGGTGTCACGGGGCCACCAAGACAGGACCCTCCAGGAGATCTAGGAGCAGGGACATCTGGAGCGAGACCATCTCCATCAGGGGATAGTCATACTTGAGAGACATGGTCTCCGTTGTTTTTTTGGATCATTGTTATTCGTTGTACTGGACACAGTTTTGACACATTTTGTACATTTGGATCATTTTTGAGATATATATATATATATATATATATATATATATATATATAGATATATATATATATATATATATATATATATATATATATATATATATATATATATATGGCACCATTTGCTATGATCATGTGATGTTTTTATATGGATGCATTTATTTGGGTTATTTAGTTTACGTGATGCAATGCTTTGAAATAGATGTATGATGCAGGATGTATGCTTTTATATGCTGTGAGATGTATCTTGAAAATGAGATGTATGATTTGATATGCAACGATGTAAATGATATGCAACTAATTGTAAAATGATATGCATTTAATTGTAAAATGATATGCAATGATGTTTTTGGTAGCATCCTCATTCTGTATTTGTCATCCGATATAGCCATTCGTTTCCTTTCTTTGTAGATATCATCATTGAGCATTGATTTGTTTAGGATATGTTGAAAATTTATACAAGCATAATGGTCTAATTGAACAATAATGACCTGAGAAAAATTTACATGATATTTGATTTTCCAAGATAGCACAAGCGTCAAGGTATAATTGAACCAGGACGACCTGAGTGTGCATTGCATAAACAGACAAGATTAAATCATTTGTATGCGTGAAGTGGAATCGGGTCTTTAGTGATATTCGATGTATCACGTCTCGAAGTACGTATTCACACAGTACAAGTGGTCGCCTTATAGATAGAAGACTAAGAAAATATTGGAAGTTCCCCTTGATCTCTAGCTTTGAAGCATTTCGTGAGATATGAAAGAAAATCCAAATTTGAAAAAGTTCAAAATGCAAAAATAGTCAAGATTTTTATGCAAGAATGCAACATTGAGTACTTCAGAAAATCATCCATCCTTGGTATTTTTGTGATTTGTTTTGTTTTGGTTTTTGTGATGAAGCGTAGTTTTGTTTGTTGGATGGCATGCGTCTGAGTTTTGCAATAGTTGTGATGTCTTTAATGTTTGCAAGTTTTTGAACAAATTAATGCCCCTAGCTGAGTGTGCCTCTTGATATGATCATGTATAATGATTTCCAAGCCATGGTGGGATGTGGTAAGAGGATATATATAGATAAATCAGGATAGTGACTACGCTAAGTATGTCCTGAATGGATTTTTGCTAAGTGTTGGGCGATGGCCGATAGTGTTTATATGGATAAAATGGTATTGATATAGATGGAGGAGCCATTCTTTCACAAGAGTGCCTATTTACCAGGTTTTCACCATTTGTTTTTATTTGTACTTTATGTTTTTTCTTTTTGTGGATGTTTTGATTTTTTTGCTTATTTTGGCTTATTTTGGCTTTTTCCGTGCACTAGGCCACTTAAGTGTAGTACCTCTTTAGATGGATGTTGTTAGTTGGTTCGTCAAGAACATCTCCTTAAGAATTTGTTAGCTGATAGGCACCTAATCCATAGACTGATATGATAACATAGGGACCCAACCAATTAGGTTCAAATTTCCCTTTCTTTTCTCGATCTTGCTGATTTCTTGGATTTTCTTTGAAGACTAGGTCACCAACCTTGAAGTTGCGGGGAATGACCTTATGATTGTAGCTCCTACACATGTGTTGTTGATATGCTTTGAGATGAGTATAAGCATGCTGACGTCTTTCATCTAATAGTTCAAGCTCTTGCAGTCGGTTAACTCGATACTATTCGTCTGGGATTAAGCCTTTCAAAGAGACTCTGAGAGATGGGATTTCTACCTCCAGGGGTAAAATGGCTTCTAATCCATATACCAATGAGTATGGTGTTGCTCCTGTAGGTGTGCGGATGCTAGTTCTGTATGCCCAAAGTGCTGGATTGAGTTGTACGTGCCAATCTTTGCCTGCATCATTCACTATTTTCTTGAGGATTTTCAGGATTGTCTTGTTAGATGCTTCTGCTTGACCATTTCCCTGTGGGTAATATGGTGTAGAAAACCTATGTTGGATTTTGAATCTTTCACATAGTTCGTGGACATCTTGATTCTTGAAGGGCCGTCCATTATCTGTGATGATTGAACTTGGAATACCATATCTGCAGATCAGATAATTTAGGATAAAAGAGGCAATTTGTTTCCCGGTCACTGTGGTCATGGGAACTGCTTCTATCCATTTGGTAAAGTATTATGTTGCTGTTATAATGAACTTGTGTCCATTTGAAGAGGAAGGATGAATTTTGCCAACCAAGTCTAGTCCCCACTGACAAAATGGCCAGGATGTTGTAAATGGCTGCAGTTCCTGTGCTGGTGCATGTATCAGATTACCACGGATCTGGCATTTAGGACATTTCTTGGCGAAATGATATGAGTCTTTCTCCATTGTAGGCCAGTAGTATCCCATCTGTAGAATCTTTTTAGCAAGAGTAGTGCCACTTGAATGTGTGCCACAAATACCTTCATGAAGCTCGTGTAAAGCAGAATCGGAATCATTATGATCAAGGCAACGAAGAAGAGTGCCATCTAGACCTCGACGATACAAAGTATCAGCGGTAAGGGTGTAACGGGCAGCTTGTCGGATAAAGTTATGTTTTTGGTTACGGGATTGGTCAATTGGTAAGATATTATGCCTGAGGTAGTCGTATATTGGTCCATATAACGGAGAATCTGAACCAGTCAAGGCATAGATAACCTGGGATTCAGAGTGGTCATAGGCAGGGGAGAACAGTTGCTCTACCAGGAACTCGTAACGACTTTGTTGTTCTGGAATTTGTAGTAATGAAGCAATTGTAGCCATTGCATCGACTGCTTTGTTGTTTAATCTTGGTATTTGCTCGAAGGTGATGTGCACAAAATACTGTTTGAAGTCATCCACCATTCATTTGTAGGGTAATAGCTTGTCATCCTTTGTCTGATAGTTGTTGTTGATTTGATGGACAACCAATTGTGAGTCCCCATAGACCTTTAACTATGTGATTTTCCATTCTACGACCATTTTGATGCCTATAACCAATGCCTCATATTCAGCCACATTATTGGTGCAGGGAAACATAAGCCTATATGATCTTGGTATAGTGTGTCCTTAAGGAGTGATGAACAAAATGCCAGCACCTGAACCATGTTGTGTATAGGATCCGTCAAAGTATAGGGTCCATTGTTTGGTAGAAAGAGCAAGAACATCCCTATCTAGAAATTCAATCTCCATGGTGTGTTTGTCGGGAAGTGGTGCTTTAGCCAACTGATCTGCAATTGCTTGTCCCTTGATGGCTCATCTTTCTATGTATTGGATGTCAAATTCACTGAGAATCATGACCCATTTAGCCAATCGGCCTGTAAGAGCTGCCTTATTGAGTAGATATTTGAGAGGATCAATTTTTGCGACTAGCTTAATGGTGTGTGCTAGCATATAATGTCGGAACTTCTGAGATGTGAAGACCACTGTTAGGCAAGCCTTTTCAATGAATGTATAGTTGAGTTCATAGCCATTCAATGTCCTACTAATATAATATATGGCGCGTTCCTTCCCTTGTTGATCTTCTTGTGCCAATAGTGCCCCCAGTGATATATCTGTTGTTGAGATATATAAGATAAGAGGCTTTCCTGCGACTAGTGGGACCAGAACTGGTGGATTCATCAGGTACTATTTGATTTGGTAAAAAGATTTTGCACACTTGGTCTCCCATTTGAAGGGTACATTTTTGTGTATTAAATAGTTAAATGGTAGACTTTTATCTGCTAGCTGAGCGATGAATCGTCTGATTGATTGAAGTCATCCTTGTAGAGATCTAAGTTGACTGATATTTTTTGGTGGTGGTATGTCCATAATGGCTTGTACCTTTGCTGGATCTACTTCAATACCTTTAGCTAAGACAATGTAGCCTAGTAACTTGCCTGATGTAACCCCAAAAACACATTTCTTAGGGTTGAGCCTGACCTGGAATTTCTCCAATCGATCAAAAATCTTTGTTAGGATGCCAAGATGTTCAGCTCTAGTGAAGGATTTAGCGAGTAAATCATCCACATAGTCTTCCATAAATGTGTGCATCATGTCATGGAATATTGTCGTCATTGCTCTTTGATAAGTGGCCCCTACATTCTTCAAGCCAAAAGGCATAACATTCCAACATTACGTTCCCCAAGGACAGGTAAATGTTGTTTTATCTTGATCTTCTGGGGCTATTTTGATTTGATTATAGCCTGAGAAACCGTCCATTAGTGAGAGCATTGAATGACCTGCTATGAGATCTACAATTATGTCGATACTTGGTAGAGGAAAGTTATCTTTTGGACAAGCTTTGTTGACGTCCCTGAAGTCAATGCAAATTCTGATACTACCATCTAGTTTTGATACTGGAATGATGTTGGAAATCCATTCTGCATAGTCAATGGGTTGGATGAATCTGACATCTAATAGTTTCTTTAGTTCAGTTTTGACCATGATTGCCACCTGTGGATTCATCTTTCGTAGCTTTTGCTTGACTGGCTTAACTCCTGTAGAGATAGACAAGTGATGCATGATTAAGTGTGGATCCACTCCAGGCATATCAGCATATGACCAAGAAAAGTTAATTTGTTGTTTTAAAAAAAAAATGATGAATGCCGATCTTTCTTCCTCTGTCAGAGATTCTGCAAGGTGTATGTTTCGGGCTGCTTCTGTGGTACCAATGTTGATTGATTGAGTGGGCTCAATCAAAATGGGTGATCGCTCATGAAAGTGTTCAGGAAGAGTGTCAAGTCTCCCATCGTTAGGTGCCTTAAAAAGGTTTTCACCTTCAGATGCATCCTTTATTTTTACTTTTTTGTGATCTAGAGCTGCCATTGACTGGTTTTCAGCATCAAATCCTTTAATTAGTTCATTTTTGTGACTGAGAGACTTGGCACTCCTTGATTGACAGACATTGTTATTTTGTTCATTGGTAGAGCCTGTTTTTGGATTTACGATACATAGGTAATGGATAATAGATTCATCATCTGGGAAAATTGGTATATCATGGATTTCAGGTTCATCCCAGTCGACGAGGTCAGAAAAGACAAGTGGTAAGGAATCGTTGGGTGGATCAAGCTCTGTTACTATAAGTGTTAGGACAGAGTTTTCATCGTGATTGTTTTTGTTTTTAAAGAAGTTCAGGATTTCGTCGAGGTCTTTGATGGTATTATCTTCTACATAGACTTGGTCATAATGTTCTTGTTTGCTTTCTGTGGCGTCATAGATATTCTGCGGTCCAAATTCAAGAGGTATGTCTTCTGCGTTATGTTCTTCTTGGGAAAGGGATATAGAATCAGTATCATCCAAGACATTTGTAGTAGCATTGGAGCATGTACCCCATTCATATTCATTGGAATCTATCTCATAGGCATCATCCCAGATTCTATCTGTGCTGCAAACTGGTATGTTATATGGTGAAAACAAATCTTTGATGATGGATACCATTTTGATGGTTTTTGTTGATTCTGTATCAGATCCATCTTCTACTCTCTAGATTTGTTCATAGATTGTGCTTCCTCAGGGAGGAATAACGGTATCTGGAGATGACATGATTTGTTTTTAAGACATTGGTGTTTGAATATGAGCTACTATTGTAGATAGGGCCTTCTTATGACTTAGAAGCTTTCCCTGATGCAACTTCTAATCTTGACATTCCCGTGCCTTGCAGATTATTTCTGCTGATTCAAAGAGTGCTTCCTGCCAGGATTCTTCTTTGTACTTCTTCTTTACCTTCCATTGAGGTTTTGTAGTTGTGTGTGGTGGCTGTTTCAATAGGAATGTGAGTTTAGAACTCAATCCTGCTTTGTTTCTACTAGGTTGTGAAGGAAGATCTATAGGTTCAGTGACTCCTTCTTTACGTTTCCCAATAGGTCCTTTACTGCCATATCCCATTTGTTTCATGATTAAGTAGCCTTTTCCATACAGGTGTGTTGGTAGAACAATGTCCAGAGCAGCTGCTCTATGATCTTCTTCCTCATCTTTGTATAACCAGCTAAGAATGTCCTTGTCTTTTGATTCATGTGCTAGAGTACCCAATTGGATGAAGGTACCATCAAATTTAGTGATGGGTTGAGTGGCCAGATGTGTTGATGTAGTAGGCAAACCATGCGATCTAGGTGATGTTGGCAATTTGGCCAAACATAAAGGCTCCAAAGAGTATTCTCCCATGCCTTGGTCTTTGATTTGCATCTTCTGCTTGAAGTCACCCCATAAGGAGTTGGGCTTTGCTGTTTGTGGATCTAATGTTGAAGATTGTTGCTTTTCTCTATTATGAAGAACCAAACTATCTTGGGCTGCCCCCATTGCGTTGCAATGTTGAAATGGATTATGATCAGCTGATATGGAGATTTCTTGTCCATCATAACGAAACTTGACACACTGGTGATACGTAGAAGGTACTGCTTGCATTTCATGTATCCAGGGTTGTCCTAACAAGATATTGTAGGTGAGATCAATATCTAAGACCTGACATATAGTATCCTTTTGTACTAGTCCTACTTGAATAGGTAATATCACTGTTCCTTTAGAGGACCTTTCCTCATCATCATATTCTTTTATGGTAATCTTCTTGCAAGGATCAATAGATTCTTCTGAGAAGCCTAATGCACGGATAAGCTTTAAAGTACATATATTAAGTCTGGCTCCTCCATCTATTAAGACTCTTTTTACTCAGTGTTTGCAAACAATGACTTCAATATGGAGAGAAGTATTATGTGGATGACTCAAGGAAGTATTGTCATGCTCTGAGAAGGTGAGGTTATGAGGTCCTATCATATGGGCGACCATGGCTTGAAATCTATCGGTATCCAGATTTTGAGGTACATTTGTTTCCAATAGCGCTTGCTCCAATATGTCTTTGTACTTTGGTGATAGTTTCAATAATTCCAGGATAGATATCTGAGCTGGAGTCTTGCGTAGTTGGCTAACCAAGTCATATTGGATTTTTGGTGTGGTAGTTGTGGGTGTAGTATGTCCCTTCAAGACATATTTCTGAGTTCGGGTTGTTACATTGACAGATTCATGATCATGTCGATCTCGAATTGTGATGACATTGACTTGATGATCTTCAGCTGATATGTGGTTGATCGTGTTGTTGTAGATGTGATTGATACGAGCTCCGCGTGTATCATCTGAAGTTGATGCTCCATCTTTGTTGTAATTTGGGAGAGGATTTTTTAAGGCTCCGTGATCACCATTTGTTTTGAGACCATCCACCGTTAAGTCACCTCGATCAATCATGTCATGTACTATGTGTTTCAATCTCATGCACTCATTTGTTCTATGACCCTTCTTGCGATGGAAATCACAATAGTGTGAATCATTCCACCAAGGTGGTTTGATTGGAGGTTCATAGTTGCTAATTGGAGGCAAAGAAAGAATCTTGTTTGCCAAAAGTTCTCTGAATGTGGATTCTAATGATTGTCCCAGTGGTGTGAAGATACACTTTTGGAAATTGTTCGTGTTGTTGCGTGAATTGTTGTTAGGTCCTGGATTCATGTTTTTGTTTTGAGTATCATTGGTGTTGTTTGTGTTGAGTTGTCCTTGATCAGTGTTTGGTGTATATGTGTTAGCATTTTTAAGATTTTTTGTGTTTTGAGGATTTCTAGATAATGCAAGCACTGGTTGTTTAGATTTGGGATCATGGGTTTCATTGTTGCCTTCGTTTTTGTTTCGAGTCCAAAATCGAGATTTTTCAAGGTTGGTGTTGTTCTGATTATTGTAGTTTGATGAGTTTGTTCCTTCCTTTTAGAATTTGAGTGTTCCCTTTTTGACACATGCTTCTTCTACTTGAATGTCATTTTCAATCAATTTAGCGAAAGATGATATGCATTGAAGTTTTAGTCTGTAACTCATTTCGCCATTTAAGTTATCGATGAAGATTTCCATTTTCTCCTTTTCGGGAATATCTCGAGGATATCATGATACCATGCGTCGCCAGCGTTGAAGGAACACCATGAATGTTTCGTTGTTCTTTTGTTTGGTGTTACAAACATCTAGCATGGTTATGGCATGTTGGATGTTGTAGGAATAGTGGGTTATGAATTTGTTAACCAATTCATCAAATGATCTGACAGGTGGCAAAATTTTGGATAACCATTCCATGGTTTTCCCTCCCAAGCTTCTGGGGAATAACCTCATCATATAGGTGTCATTATGAGAAAATTCAAGGCTCAGTGTGCAAAACTCTCGAACATGATCTCGGGGATCACTTTTCCCATCATATTGATCAAATTTGGGAACGTCTGAGTTTGGAGGAAAAGGCACCATATTCAATCTTCTATCAAATGAGTAAGGACATATTTCGTTTAAAGAGTACCACACTGTCGTCCCTTGTTGCATATCCTATATTTGCCTTTGCAACATTTGCATTTGTTGAGTAAGGGCTGCCAAAGGTATATTATCTTGTCGAGGGAAAAGTTCTTGCCTTGTATTGGTTCTCAGCTGAAAAGGTGTAGTAAATGGTATATTTTGTTCTGGTGTTTCTAGCTCAGGTATATGCATCTCTGGTATGCATTGTTCTGGAATGTGTTGCTCAGGTATATGTTGTTCAAAGTTATGGGTTTCTTCTTCTCTTTGTTGTTCTTGATATGCATATTGTCGAGATCTAGTTTTAAATATGTTTGGGTCTAAATCTTCGGGAAGTTTAACTCTTTTGCTTGTAAGCATGAGCAGATATTTTTCTTTGTCATTTTCCATGAGCTTTTCTACAAGTTTTTGGAAGGAAGGGTTTTCTTGACATTCTCGAAGAAGTGCTTCAGTAATTTTAGGTTCTTCTATGGGTGGAACTTCAAAAGGATTTGATAATCTTCAATTCATACTAGACTTAGCGTGTGCCTCGCTTTGTTTGTCTCTTTGAGAGCGAGTAAAAGGCATTTTAGTAGAAACTCTCAGTGATGAAAGGGACAAAATCCTCTTCGATGTGTTGCTCGGGGGTTGGTGGTTCTGGTCGAGATGTGTTATATGTGATGCACTTGTCGGGCAAGAATGCTGGATTGATCTTTCCTTCGCGGTTTATGATTTGATTAAAAGCAGACTTTTGACAGTATGCTCTTGTCTTCAAAGGTTCTTTGTCAAATTCGCTAGATTTGTTTTGGATATAACATTTGACGTGATGAAGGAATATCCGATGAGATTTGAATAGTTGACGATTGATGTATAAAAACTTATTTCTCTTGATGAATTTGGAAAAACTAGGTTGTTGTTTCTTCAACGTGATGTTACGATAGAGGTTCTTTCTTCTCAGAATAAGGGGATTAGTCATGCATGAGTGATCAATGGTTTCCTTTGATTTGTTTGGATTTAGTTGATTCTTGTTTTTGAAAATTTCAAATCTTACTCTATCCAAGTGAAGGTTTAGATGTCCCTTCACAACAAAGCATGTCAAATGATATGGATAAAAGCCTCCCGATCTGGAAACTTGATTTGACAATTTGAAAATTTTTAAACAAGTGTTTTGAGATGAAAATCTGTAAGATGGTAAAGGATTCTGTTGATACTGATGATGAGATTTCCGGATTATGATAGGAAAGACATCCTCTATTGTGCGATTCATTTAGGATTCTGACAACGTTCATTTTGACACAAGTTTTGCTCAAGAAATAGTTTTAGTGGTTTGTTTTTGTCACTCTGGTTTGATGAAAAAATGATGTTGATGAAAAATGCTTCTAAAAATGTTTTTGAAAATTTCAAAAAATTTCTCGGTTTTGCCCTCTGTTTTTCTATTTTGGATCACATGCTAGAACAGAGTTTATATGCGCTACCGAAATTCCTCTATGTGCTAAAATAATAACCACACACGCTAGGCTGCCCCCAGACACACGCTAAAATTTTTGGATTGTTAAAATTGTTTTTCTAGCTGTTAAAAAAGCTATGTGCTATCCTGGGTCTGTGACACGCTAACTGTTGAACTTTATACGCTAATGTTTGGATGCTATGCGCTAAGCTATTGCTTCCACGTGCTAGACTATTTTTCTGATGCGCTAAAGGATTTTACACTGTTTTGCCTTAAGATGAAATGCTACTGTTTTGAACCAACACGCTAACTGGCGGTTTGGATGCGCTAACAAAAGTACTCCATGCGCTAAGAAGTTGCTCTTATATGCTAAACTGCCCTGAATTTTTTTCTTTGGTTTTGTTTTTGTGAATTTTGAATTTTTGTTGCAAATTTTTCAAGTTTTATGGATGATTTTCTGAAGTAATAAATGCAAACACGGCATAAAAAGTACAACCATTTTGCCTAATCTAACAAAAAGTGTATGTTCTGCGAGGATGTGTTCAAATCCCCAATGTTTTAACAGGTTTTCATACAAGTAATACACTTCAAAAAGACTCTTTAATCAAGGCTCATAAATAACATCATAGCCCACTAGTCTCGATACTCCGTCAGCTCAAACAACCGTGTCACCCCTAGAGGGCGCCCATTTTTTTTTCTTTTGCCAGAAATTAACTCAAAGTGAATCGCTTCACAGTTGAGTAGTCATCTTGGGAGATATATGGTGAGTAATCTTGGGGGCAGATTCTTCCCCACCCTTGCACTATGATGTTATAAATGTCTAGTTACTGACTCGGCTCAAAGCTTCTATTTCTAGGGTTCATAATCAGGCTTCCTGTTCGGCCGTCAGTGATAAACTCCCTCAGGAGGCTTTCCAACCTTTAGAACAAAGACTTTACGTATCTCAAGGATACTGGGGGAAGGCTAATCACTGCACGCAACCGTTGAAAAGGACTTTCGTCACTTTCCACATTTGATTATAGTGGGTTGGAATTCTTGGCATCAAAGTCGTTCCCCACTTAGGTCATTCCCTTCACACAGGCCATAAACGGCTTTAAGAGTTGATTCCAACTCCTCGGGAAGGTAGACCTGCTAAAGGATTTATTGCTTGAAATAAAGAAAGCTGTAAGAGTGGTCTGGATTTTTGATCACCCAGTTAAGGGGAGAGCATATTCCTTCCACTTTCGAGATAAAGCAATCAAGTTGGTTCTTTTTAGCCTTTCAATTCAGTGATTTGCTAAAATCTATATGGAGATATTGCTTCACGAAAACATGGTGTTTATTTTATCCTTTCAAGATAATGATTTTCTGATCTATGAAAAGGAATTTTGGTCAACAAAGTAAATTCGATGTTTTGGTCAGCAAAAGAAATCGCTTAAAAGGGGAAGATCTTCCCTCTTTAATTGTAACTGACTCTGGACATGTGTGATTCTTTTACTTTACAGAAATTTGAAGTGAATCCTTTTATGCACCAAAGGATGGTGAAGTTCGTTTTAAATCCCTTTGTTTGCAAAACTGAAAATTCTACTTGTTCCTTTTAAAGCCCAAAATGAAAATTTTACCCTCCTATGAAAAGCATGAAAAGAGTGTTTTTTTTTTGTGGTTCGTTTTATAGTCCAAATAAGGTGAGTTCAATTTTATTTAACTAGAATTAAAAAGACTTTAAATTTTAACTAACTTGAACAAGCTAGTAAAATTTAAACAATTTATAGGTCTAAAAAAAAAAAAGACACTAAGCTCCTCCCTGCAATAAAATGTCAGAAATCCTGCAAAATACCACCACAGTAGTTAGAAAAACAGAGAATTTTGTGGACTTCAACAAGTCTAAAATTTAATTTTCGGTTACAATTTTTGTTTCTGTCTTCGATGCGCTACATAACAGACTGTATGTGCTACGATATACTCTTGATGCGCTAAAACTAAGTATCAACGCGCTACACTATTTGCTGAATGCGCTACTCTATACGCCGAAGGCACTGCTCTGGTTTTTTTTTGCGTTGAGACCCATAGGAAAGCTGGTGATTTGATGCGCTAATGATTAAACTTCACGTGCTGGATTATGGACTATACGCACTGAATAGTGGACCGGATGCGCTATGTTGTTTACTGAATGCACTAAACAGTGAACTGAACGCGCTGCTCTGGTTTTCTTCTGCGCTGAAACCTACAGGAAAATATTAGAGGGAGTCATGTGTTGAGGGAAGGTCTTCATGCGCTAGAGTATAGACCCCACGCACTAAACAGTAAGCGGGATGTGCTAGACTGTTAACCAGATGCGCTAGGGAATGTTTCCCACGCGCTGATTCTTGTTTCCCGCGGACTTGCAAAAGTGATTAGTTTCAAAAACCGATTTGATATTTGGGGTCGGGCCCCACGGTGGGCACCAGAAATGTATGTGAGAAAAGTGGACTGATAAAACTTAATATGTGAAAAATGTTCCAAAATACTAGTCCACACACACACACAGGACTTCTTGATGCAAGCTATGGAGTAATAAAGTATTACTCAGCTTCCCAAGGTGGCTCCCATGGTTCTCTATCTTACAATGTCCCTCAAACCAATGTTTTTGCTCTCAGATCACTAAGCAAAATGGTTTAGGGATGGCAAATGCAAGAACGAGGGATGCTTTGATAGATTTTAGTATGAGATGCATTCTAAGCTATGCATGAATTTAGAAATGCAATAAACTAGATTATAAGATGACCAGGTTAGTATAAATACTATCCTAACATGATATATTAGTCTATGATTGAGCTAAATGATAAAGAAAGTATTCTAAACATGCATATTTAGATTAATTCCTGATTTAAAAGAGGCTAAAATGATGAGCATAAAATGATATATGAAAGCTTGAATGTATTTGAGCATAAGTGTGATACTACAAATTTGGAGGATGATTCATATGGAGGAATGAGAGCTCTATTTATAGCAAGAATAGGGCAATGGATGGTCAAGATTGAATGGTTTAATCAAGGGTTGAGTTTGAAAGTTGGGGATCCATGTTTGTAATTGGCACCAATGAAATGGTGACAAGTGTCAACATAGGGTTGGGTTGAGAGAAGGGGTTGGAGGCATTAAATGCTTGAGAAGACCTCATGGTTATCTAGAGGGTAAGGGTCAAGCTTAAGTTAGGATTACCCACTGGATTAAGAGTTAATCCAAGGATAAACCTTTGTGCAAATGATTAAGAGATAATCATGGTCAAAGCATTAAAGGCTTGATGAGACCCTTGGGTTGGATGAAGGTTGAGTCAAAACAAATGTTTTAACCATGTAGGAGGGTTTGAGTTAACCATTAATGGTTATTGGAGACTTTGGGGGATTAAGTGGTTGAAGACTTGAAGCCTTTAATGGTTATCAAAGGCTTTGAGGTTTTGAGAAGTGACTTCCCTTTGCTTAGGAATGTGACAAAGTTTAGAGGAGGGGTTAGGTTAATTAGAAGCATTTAGAAGATTCTAGAAGGGATTAGAAAGGGGTTTAGGATTTTGCAAGTGGATGGAGGGATAATAGGATTTAATTGAAATAAAGTATTTTAATTCAATTTGGTTGCAATTTGGAGAAATTAAATAAATTAGATTTATTCAATTTAGGATAACTATTTAATTAAATTTGAATTTAATTAAAAGTGGATAGGGGGGTTTTATTGAATAAAATGATTTATTCATTAAATGGGTATAGTGAATTTAATTTAAATAAATTGAGTAATTTACTTAATTAAATAGAGGAATGTGGGTAATTTAATTAAATTGGATTTAATTAAATAGAGATATGAACATAAAATATTCATTTAGGAATGTTGTCTTTTTTATACGTCTACAATGCTACTTCCACTCATCTTGCTACAATGCCATCTATTTTTAGGAGTTAAGCATCTCGTAGACGACTTTATTTTGTATGGTTTGAGGATGCAATAACTAGTATAAGACATTGTTATCAAAGCCTTGTGCTCTTTTACTTTCCGGGTCTTTGTGTGCCTAGCATTGTGAATCATTTTGTTCGCTTAATAATTTAAGTCTTGAATCATGACTTTTATGTGTTTTCAAACCCAGTCACTTTTCCCTTGTATTTCATAACTTTTTTGTGAGCTTATGAGTTTCTATAAGTTCTCGATTGTTTGACTTGTTTCCTTAGGTTCTTTGTTTTGATCGCTTGGACTGAAGTTTCTAAAAAACTCAAAGTCTCAATCGTTGGTTGTGGGATTTTGATTTCTCATGACTATGCGATCTAAATATCCTACCTCGATTCTCAGGTGCCACCACCTTGTAAATTGATCTATACGGACTAACCTTGTTTGCTTAGCAGTTAAGCCTAGATACGGCGAAACCTTGTGTTGGGGTCATTGCGGTTTTGGCTCAACTTATTGCCATGCAATGCTCAAATTCCAAGAAACATATCAAGGAAAGATTTGCAAGTACTATTATTAATGATAGATTAAATAGTTGGAAGCACATAAAGGTGGGGGTGAAGGCCGTAAAACTTGATATTACTATCTTTCACAAGAAATTTAATGTACCACCTTCAGGAGCCAACCAGAGTAATGCATGTCATTATGAGCTTCCTTGTCCCAGATGGTTTTCCCTCATGATGGTCAGCTGCCATTTCATAATCCAAACCTAAATTAGCGAGCAGCTGAGCAATGAAATATTATCCTAGGATTGCGGTCTCTTGCATGGAAACAACGAACTGAATTTTCCAAATATAGAAAAACTATCGCTCTACTAAAAAAGATTGTGGATCAAGCTAGAAATCAGGAACAATATTTGGAAGAAGAAATTTTGGCAAGAAGGAGATCTGGTAATTAGTTTTTCAAACATGGTGCTTAAAGGAAAAGGACCCATGATTCAGCTAGATGTGGAGCGCATACAGGATGACATCCATTTTGAATTGACCGACATTGCTCAAGAACTTATACAAATGAAGATGAATTTACAACCATCCTTTGGGTGCTCATCGAAGAGGAGACAAAGGCTGAGAGGATTGACAATCAGATTGCAAGTCAAAATCCGACACCTAATGAAGAAGAAGTGTAAAGCTAGTAGCTATTTATAATGCAAGGATTAGTGCTTTTAATAGGTTTTTCTGATAATTTTGTTTTCCTTAAATATGTTTAAAGGTGGTCATTTTCAAAGATGGTTACTGTGAAATGAATCGTTTCTTGGAAATGGGAAAAAGGGGATTTTTAGTATAAATAGATGATAGTATAGATAAAGAGGGGGAAAAAAAGACAGTATAGCTTTCTCTTCTGCACAGTTTTATGATATATGATATTGAATCTATGAACTCATATTTTGATATGGAAGGAATTATGAAGATGTCTTTAAATCATTGAATTTTGGAGCTTTTCTTTTAAATTGTAATGAACTGTGTTTCTTTACAATTGCTTTTAGCGTCATCCTGCTATAACGGACTGCATATGTATTTAATTTTGAAACTTTGAAATTGGATTAAATCATTTGTTAAAGGGTTCTACTGCTTTTCTTTCCCTCAATATAATTTGTGTGTGGAATAAGTAAACTTTGTGTCATTTATCTACATTCACTCCATTATAAAATCAATCTTTTGCATCTACTTTCATGGTTATGGGTAGTTGTTGGTTTGCCTTTTCTACGTTTTGGTGAAAAGCATACCCTTTGTTTCCATTCATTATATATCATTTGAATGTAGTTGTGCCTTTTAAAACAAGAAGAGAGCACTTGTAAATACCATTGCAATCGACTCAACTGTTGGTTAAATTGTCATTGACATGGGCAAAAGAGTATAAAACAAAAGTGACGAATCTATTAACCAATAGACATGCAATTAAAAAATGATGTGTTTGGTTTTGGGAATGCAGCATGAGGATGCAACAATCCATCTAAAAAAAATGATACCTAAAATGAGGGTGAAGTATGAGGATGCAACAATCCCATAAATGATAGATAATATGAGGATTAAGCATGAGGATGCAATAATCTGAAATTGATAATCAATAGTTGAAATAGAACTAGGAGACTACATATATGCCCCTCCCTTAAGATTTCAACATAGTTGTATGTTGTTGTCTTTAGGAAGATAAAAACAAGGATACCTAAATTCAACACCAAGGATATATCTGCTAATCAATAATACATGCATTCCAAGCAAGAAAGAAAGATGCCTGAATAGGCTTTGTTTCCCTAAACGAGGAAGAGATAATTGGAAAATAGATATCTGGCAACAAATATAAAGGGATATTGTTGACGGATGCATAATTGACAAATGAGGAAGAGATCCTTACATAAAGACACATACCTCCAAGAGTAGAGGAGACACTTAATAAAGATGGCATCTCTAAAAGGAGAAGAGGACTAGGAATACACACCTTCTCCAATGTTTAGGAAAAAGTGGATTCTTAGTGAAGGATTACACACTTTCACTAAGGACATATTATTCATAAGGGATGCACCTTTTCAAACAAATAATAGATCCTAAACAATGAATACACATGTATTCGCATGAAGGATAATTCTATGCAAGAAATGATGTAACACCCTGCTATGAGGCCCAAAGGACTTAAAATAAATCAATGGAAAAAGCGAATAATTTTTTTTATTGTTGTTAAAAATTAAGCCATATAATTGCATTGAGATACATGAAACATCATGATAAAGAAAAGATGTACTAGAATAAACTAGCAAAGTCCTCAAGGCCCTGCAATGATGTTACTCATAACAACAACAATACAACTAACACCAAAGTAACCTCTATATGAAGATAACACTGTCTGATACATGGATCATGATACAAAATACATTTCCATGAGAATATATATAAGATCATTGATTACATCACAGGGTATCCATAAGGATAAAATCTCCATGAATACAAACAATGGAGTTAATGCATGAATATAGTACATAATGAGAGCCTTCAATCTCCCCACGAGCCTTCATGATCATGATGCAGGACTATCCAAAACCCAATGGGTACGAAAAGCACTCCACCCAACCGTGTGGCACCATAAGGTCCACCCTGACACTTGGAGGTATCAGTTAGACCCACAAGGCATAAATAAACATACAAGGGTACTGACATGACTCACAGGAACACCATCAAGACTATATGCACAAGAGGCTCACAAAACTAGACATAACACACATGAGGCTCACAAGAGATTCAACCAGACATAACACACATAAGGATCCTAAGAGATTCAACCAGATAGAACACACATGAGGCTCACAAGGGTAACATCACCAAAGACACAAAAGTATAACAACCAACTTTCAGAGGCCCAAGAAATCTACATAAGGATAAAAGACATAAGTTACCACTAGGTATGCAATAGGGAAGAGTGTCATCACTAGGTTGTCATGAGTTACCTTGGTAGGTCTTCACTAGGTCCCGACCCCCATCTTGGGTTACCCTGGTGACCTCTCCCAACCCCCAGCCCCCATACAAACACTAGTGGACCACACCAACCTTTTGAATGAGCAAGATTGGTGGAAGCCATTCCAGGCCCTTCTCTACTTACTTCAATCCTAAACAATCTCCTAAGCCTAAGAGAGGCAACAAAACTTAATCTTTATTAATGTGAGCTAACTACCCACCCCAATTCATTAATTAGGTTTTCAATTTATTACAAAACTCTCATTGAGTTACTCTGGTGACTACTTTGGGTCCTAACCCCCAATGAAAGCCACTCCCCCAAGATTGCAGCTAGGAATCCAAGCAATACCAAAGACCAAACCAAAAATCATAGGATGGTAAAACCACAAAAATACCATAGCAAGGCTTGGCTCTCTTACCAGAATAAGATAACACACAAGGAGGATCCAAGGTAGGCTAAGAATCACCATCTAGCTTCCAACAACATACGAGGCTGGAACTTAAACCCAAAAAAGAGAAACATGGCAATATAATAAAGAAACCACAACTCCCTCCCAAAGCCTCTGGAAACCAAAAAATAATAGAACCACCCTTCTGATTAACCTCCACAAGGATAGGTAAGTTCCAAAAGTGGAATAAGGTCTCATCATGCCAAGAAAGGAAAGATTCATTCAGAATGACTAAAATGACCACAATGACACTGTTAGGCCCAATATGGAAAGCTAATGTACTGAGAGGGGAGGGGTGAATTAGTACTTCAATTCCTTTCTTGAACAATAACTTTAATGTTATGCATAAACCAAAAACTGCTATAACATAACATAAAGCTAAAACAAATAAATAACAACCATACATGATTCACTCCATAACACATATATTTTGGTTACGCAGAAACTCTTGGTTAGAGAGAAAAACTGCGGTGGGGATGGCACCCACAACTTCACTACTGCAATAATAAAGAGTGCTCGGTTAGAGCTACATGCTCAGCTATTTCTAATAGTTTACCCTGTTAGGAGTATCAAGATCTTTAGATCTACCTTGCTAAAGGATTTTACAACACTTATTCTAAATGTTGCACCTGGTTAAAGGCTTTACAATTTATAGACTTTGTTAGAGTCTTTTACCCTGTTAAAGGTTTCTCTTACAACTTCAAAATATTACAATAAAATAATTACAAATATCTGCAACTTTACATCTGAAATGTTGTAGCAGATTCTATGTGCTCAAACTGAGATTACCTTGCTTATAGCATACCTCGATAACCCATAAAGTAACTCGATAAACCCTTCTATTTACTCTGTTCTTTGACTATTCTCTGAAATCCTTCTTGGTGACCTTTGTGTCTTTGTAACAGTCATAACACTAAGTACTTTCTTCATACACCTCTATCTCTCTTCTTATCTATATATTCATCTCATCTCAATCCATGCTGTATAAATAGATCTCTTATGTCGGTGATCTGGTTCATTGCTTCGATCTTACAAACATGATTTATCGAATGAATAACTATATAAAATATTTCATTGGTTAGATGACCTCAAAATCATACACAATCCTTAAGTGCAATTTCCAATAACGGTTCTTTTGTCCTTGATCTTGTAACACATTTCCATATGTGTGTCTAGGTTCAATGAATCTGGTAAAATGTTTCACTCGGTGTATATCAACTCGGTGTATCATTATTGCTGCTCGATAGTCATACAGTGTTACTTGGTAGACAACTCAGTGTATACTGGGCTTTGTAACTACTTTCTTCTATAACTGACTACTCTGTGCATAACAACTGAATGTTTCGGTAGTAGTAACCGACTAGAGTATATAGAATGACTTTGGATATAAAACTAATGGCAACTTAATAAGTAGTAACAATCTCCCCTTTTGACATTAGTTGAGATATTTGACAAAACTACTTTCAAAGTCATAACTCAAAAATCTATATACTTGCAATATTTGACTAGACAGACAGTATATACATTAGTCAACAAAATGGTATGTTTCAGATATACTCCCCTTATCAATATAATGTACAAAATTCTGATTTTGCATGCTCGGTGATCAATGTTCTGTGATAATTGCTCGATTCACTACTCAGTTCGTTGTTCCCAGTCATGTCAAAATTGACTCTGCATTTGAATACTCTGTTTTTGCTCGGTATACTCCCCCTGTATACTACACTCCTCCTTTGATACTTTGATGCTATACTCACTCCTCCTTTTTGACAAACATCAAAATTTAGTTACCATTCGGTGGTGACAACTAGTCAAAAATGGATTTGTACTTTGTCTTAGCATCGGTGAGAGTGGCAGAGAGGGCATCCTTGACACTGTCCATGGGTGAATTCTGAGTTGTAATGTCAGCTAACAGTGAAATTAGTCCATCTAAGGTGCTTCCCTCTTGCTGAGTGGATAGGGAGGTAGCCTTGTTGATTTTTTCTTGGATGGATGAAAGATGAGGAGTGGATAATGTCTGAAGAGTCATTATGTCCATCCTTATCTTGTGCTCTTCATTCCTTAGTTCCAATTATTGAGCCATGAGCTGTTGTAGCTTGGTATAAAAATTATGAATAGAGTGTGGCTCAATGGTCAACTTATTAGAGAGATCAGTGATCTCTTTCTCAATCACTTCTATTTTATTTTTGATATCTTTAATGAACAGAGAAAATATACAGAGTTTCTGAAATAAATAAAGAATGTGCTTGAGTTGAGGGGACAACTCAGCAATAAATTTGACAAGTTTTACTTTGCCAATAGCAATAGCTTTCTACACCTCTTCAATCATTTTAGCAGTGAGCTCTTTATCTTTTAACTTGCTCAAGTATTCGGATGCGTCTACTCCAGATGTCTCAATTTTAGTTAGGAGTTCATGCAGTTGAACATGGATGGCTGCATCTGTTGTCACTGTAGCTTCAGGTAGCATATCGGTTAATAGTGCTTTCACCTTTTGAAGTACTTTATTTTTCTTTTGAATAGCCATTTGTTTATCCTGTTCAGCTTTGGCTTTGCATGGTTCACCGAATTCAATGAGTGCTTGCCCTTTTAATTTGGATATGTCAACATTCAGCAACACTATTGGTTTAGACAAATCTAATTTGAAACTATGCTTTTTCATCTTCTTTTCTTTACCTTTCACCGATTGAACTAACACAATGGCTTGTGAGACTTGTTGACCCTTGGTAGGTTTCTTGGTAGAGGCAACACTTTTATCAATTTCTTGAGCCTCTGATGTAGCCTTTGTTGTGTCCTTCGGTGCTTCAGTGCTTGGGGTTTCAAATGTAAAATTTTCAATGCAAGAAGGAGCTTGTGAAGACTGTTCCCTAGTGGCCTAAGAAGTAGTTTCTCCTTCTATAGATTTGTGACCTTCTGTCCCTTGTTCAGTATCTTGAGGGGCCTCGGTTGAAGCATGTTGAGTGACCGGAGGATAGGGCTGAACTTGTTCCAAAACTGACTCACTGGATACTAGTTTGGCATATGCATTCCCTTCTATCATTTCCTATTCAAGTACCTCGATGTCCATGATATCCTCATCAATTTGTATAGTGTTAGCAGGGTCTTGCTCGGTGATATCAGGATCTTCCTCGGTAACATCAATTGTTTCAACTTCAACTTTCTCACCATCATTCTTGATTCGAAAGATTTCCTGCCATTTTTCCTTGGTCTCATTCTCTACATCCAAATAAAATCCATTCATCAATTTCAAAGCTCTTTGCTTGACTAGGAAGTTTGAGTGGTGGTTTGTTAGATGTTCGGTGATCGCATCTACCAACATGTCTGGAAAGAGATGTACCAAACTTCTTTCTCTCATCTTCTTTTCTAAGTCCATGGCATACTTCCACTTGTTATCAATATGTAAATATAATTCATTTGGAAGAGACTTAGATACTTCTAGTGGGACCAATCGAAATTTCAGAAGTGTGCAAATGACAGCTTCTTCTATTTGTCTCTTTTCATCATCAGATCTGGATTCATACTTAACATATCTGAATGCTCCAAATCCACCATATTGCTTCAGATTAGTACAAAAATTTTCAACACTATGTACATTTACCTTTTTACTCTTGACAATTTGAAATTTACTTGCATCTTCAGATTCGGTGTCACTAGACTCTTTGGTCAAAATGAGTCTCCGAGTAGATTTCTTGTAAGTTTTTATTACCTTGGGTGCGGCAACACTCTTTGTTTTCTTACTCGGTGATGCTGTAGATGATCTTGTGTTTGGGCGCTTAATTGAAGGAGTCGGTGATACCTGGGATGTATCCTGTTTCTTTCTTTTCAAAACTTTTCCCTTATGCAATTCGGTGCTCAGTGTAATAGCTACCTCTTGGGCTTCAAATTCCTTCTCGGTGATTACTATAGTGCCCTTGACAGGTGTGGAGGAAGAACCTTCTCCAAATTTCTCCGTTAATGCCTTGATCATCTTTGTTGCTTTCCTTGTAGCCTTGGGTACTACAATACTCATCCTAACTTTCTCTTTCACTTCTTCATATGTACCGTATCTCAGCTCGATAGCATGCCTTGGTAGTGTAAGAAAAGAATCTATCTACTATTTATGTGATGTCAAAATCAATCTCATAACCCATAGGTGGTAAAGATTGGGTTCTCGGTTCCACAACATTAACATAGCAGTAATCGGTGTCCACTTCAAAACATATGTCATCCTTGTATTTCTCTACTAACTGGGGTGGGATCCGATACTTGTTATGCATCCTTTCTTGAAAATTTCTAAAGTGGTCATCCATAATATCATTAAAGTTATCACCTAGCTTCTTGATGAAGTCATTGATTTGATGGGTGATTGGTCGGTGTAGCTCCCAAACAACTTTACCGACTGATGGAAAGAATTTCTCAAAATAGAAAAACATGCATACCAAAAGTGATCCAAACTTCAGTGTATTAGCCAAATTGTTCTTCTTTGGCTTCCTTATGGTATTGAGATGCTCAAATAGGTTTTTCAACAATACTTCACAAAGATCAATTTTCATTCCTTTCTTCACAATTTTATATGCTAAGTCGACTGCTGCATAGGCTACACTATTTTCCCTTGCTGATTGGAAGAAACAATAACCTATTACTCTAATGGAAAACTTTAGCTCTGCATCTATTACATTGTTTAATTTCAGTCCTCTACAATCTGATTCAACTTCGGTTAGAGTGATCAATTCCTTTTGTGACATCATTTTCTAAGCTCGGGCATGATCAAAAATAGGGTAATCGGTGATCAAATGAATAATTTCCTTGGTGATTTTGAATGGTTGCTCCGCTAACCACATGAAATCATCATGAAATCTGCTCAAAAAAAACTTAACCCATTGGGGTTTGAAGACACGGGGATAGGTTAGGGCTTCGATCAATCCCTTGATTTTGATGTGCTCATACTTGCTATCCAATTTCCCATCGGTACACAATTCATCATATGTGTCCTTGATTTCAACATGACCTAGTTCCTCAACACGACACTTAGTGAAGAATCTGACATCCTCAACTAGTAAAACCCTATCCGGAATGAGTGAAAGTGTAGTTTTATCATCCGGTTCAGATGCTACTTTGGGAGCTAGAGAGTATTTTAGTGAGGGATTTTTGATGTTTTCAACAACAATGGGCTTCTGGATCTTAGGTGCCATTGCAAATTTTGGATAATCTCTTAACAAAAGATTCCCAAGGTTTGAAAACTTTCAAATGATAGATGCTTCCCATTAGCAAAAATAGATATTCACAACTGATGTGATCGGTAAACTAGTTCTTAGAAATGCTTGAGATCGATGTGTAAATACCTTGAAATTTGCTCGGGAGGTGGTTTGATCGCCTTGAATCGCTTTGCTCTGCTTTCTTGAAAACTTGGTAAGTGTGAAATGACCGTGTAAAAGCTTTAAGTACACAATATATCTTATCGGTCTTCATGTAGTTAGGTCAAAAGACATTAAATGCACTCGGTACCACTTCCTTTTTATGCTTTTACCGAGTAGCCAGTCTTCCTGTATTCACTGACTAGATAGACTTTCTGTTTTTACCGACTTGACTATTGCTCAAAAAGACTTGATTAAATTTCAAATTTCCTAATGCATCTTTAGTTATGCAGATTTTAAATTAAGTACATGATAAAATAGAAACTGTTAAGATTTAACCTTTGAGAGAATGCAATCCCTTCATACCTTTATTGATTAATTTGGAATAGGTGCACCGAACTCAGTAGGTAAGGTGCTTTTTTCATTTGACACAATTTCCTTCTTTCTCCAAATCATCTGTAATTTGCCTTTTATTACTTCAATATCTCCTCTAGGTTGATCTCTGCAATCTCTAGCCAAGTGTCCAATTTTGTGACAATGAAAACATGTTATACTAGAATTTATCCATGATCTTCGGTTGTTCATTCCAAACCTTATAAAGCAGTTGGCACTTATATGTCCATATCTTCCACAACATTCACACCATATCCTTGTACTATAATCCCATGGTACTGCAGAATACTGTCGGCAAGGATCTGTGTGAGTTCGGTAACCTCTAGCATTTGCTCGGTGTGCAGACCACATATAGTTTTTTTGCTTAAACCAACACTTCTCGGTACTATGTCCATATCTATTGCAGTTTATACAAAACATTTTGAATTTTTCCTTTTGATAATTGTTAACAGACTTTGTCCTACATTGATTAGATGTGTGACCATATTTATTGCAATTGTAACAATAACCATTAGACTTAGTGACATTCGGTTGCTTACCTTTTCTGATTTGGCACAAGTTAGTAGTATGACCTTGATTTCCACAGTAGTTGCAAATAGGCTTCTTTCCTTTGATGTTCTTCTTGTTTCCAGCTTGCTTTGATGATTCTCCTCTCTTGATAGTGTGGATTCCCTTCTTGGTAGAGTCTTTTCCTTTGTAACCAAGTCCTGCATCTTTGTTGGGTCTTCTTGTATTCAGTTGCTCATCCAACATCTTCGATGCTTCGTAACTCTTCTTCAGTGTTTCTTTGGATTTCTTCTCTGTTTCAAGTTCATAGGTCAACCTTGATACTTCAAGTTTCAATGTTTGATTCTCATTATCCTTCAGATTTGCTTCATGATGTGCATAGCCTAATTGATCTGACAGATTATTTTGTATTCCAATCATCCTAGTAATTCCGTCATTCTTTTTAGATACTAATGCTTCAAGCTATTGTTTTTCTCTTTCTAGATCTCTTACTTTATCCTCAGTTGTCCTCAATGCATCAAGATTTTCAGTCATCTGTGTGCTGAAATGTTCATGTCCTCTTTTCATTGCTTTTAGTTGATCAGTTAGTGCTTTGTTCTTTTCTTTCAGTTCTCCAATCATCTCTTCAGTCTCTTTAGATATACTATTCTTAGATGATGTCTCAATCTATTCCACTAGCTCTTGAGAGTCCTGTAAATCATCAAATAATCTTCTTCTCACTTTCAATGATTTTTGCATTTGTCTTTGCATGTCTGCAATCACTTGATTAGCATGATCCAACTCTTCTTGTAGATACACAATTATCCGATATTTTTTATAACCTTCCATTGATAAGATCTTTTTCTTTAGGTTGTTAAACCCTTTTCCAAGATTCAAGCTTTGATACCAATTGTTAGGCTCAATATGGAAAGCTAATGTACTGAGAGGGGAGGGGTGAATCAGTACTTCAAATCCTTTCTTGAACAATAACTTTACTATTATGCATAAACCAAAAACTGCTATAACATAACATAAAGCTAAAACAAATAAATAAGAACATACATGATTCACTCCATAACACATATATTTTGGTTACGTAGAAACTCTTAGTTACAGATAAAAACTGCGATGGGGATGGCACCCACAACTTCACTACTGCAATAATAAAGAGTGCTCGGTTAGAGCTACATTTTCAGCTATTTCTGATAGCTTACCCTATTAGGAGTATCAAGATCTTTAGATCTACCTTGCTAAAGGATTTTACAACACTTATTCTAAATGATGCACCTAGTTAAAGGCTTTACAATTTATAGACTTTGTTAGAGTCTTTTACCTTGTTAAAGGTTTCTCTTACAACTTCAAAATATTACAATAAAATCATTACAAATATCTACAACTTTACATCTGAAATGTTGTAGCAGATTCTATGTGCTCAAAATGAGATTACCTTGCTTATAGCATACCTTGATAACCCATAAAGTAACTTGGTAAACCCTTCTATTTACTCTGTTCTTTGACTATTCTCTGAAATCCTTCTCAGTGACCTTTGTGTCTCTGTAATAGTCATAACACTCAGTGCTTTCTTCATACACCTATATCTCTCTTCTTATCTATATATTCATCTGATCTCAATCCATGTTGTATAAATAGATCTCTTATGTCGGTGATCTGGTTCATTGCTTGGATCTTACAAACATGATTTATCGAATGAATAACTATACAAAATATTTCATTGGTTAGATGACCTCAAAATCATACACAATCCTTAAGTGCAATTTCCAATGTGATAACGGTTCTTTTGTTCCTCGATCTTGTAACACGTTTCCACATGTGTGTCTAGGTTCAATGAATCTGGTAAAACGTTTCACTCGATGTATATCAATTCGGTGTATCATTATTGTTGCTCAGTAGTCATATAGTGTTACTCGGTAGATAGCTTGGTGTATACTCGCCTCTGTAAGTACTTTCTTCTATAACCAACTACTCTGTGTATACCGACTGAATGTTTCAGTAGTAGTAACCGACTAGAGTATATAGAATGACTTTGGATATAAAACTAATGGCAACTTAATAAGTAGTAACAAACAGTAATAAGACAAACATCATTTACTTTGTTAATCCAAGGTTAATAGAAATACAAGACTCTCTATGCCAATCGTATAAGAGTTCCAATCTTAAAATAACACCAAAAGTTCATATTAATCATTAATTTCCATTATCTTAACTAAATCATTAAATCACATTTTATTCTTGATCATCCCATATCAATAAATAGAATAATATTTAAAATCCAAACATTTAAGAAATTGAGTTTTCCTTTAATAATTTAGTTAATACAATCTGAATAAGTACGCATTAATTGAAGAATTATAACCAGATTGGAAAAGTGACTCAGATACATCTCTACATAGTCATAGTTACATTGAAAAGACCACACACACACACACACACACACACACACAGATATATATATATATATATAAAATACTACGACAAATTACATCAAGCAACTAACATATTCTCACACAGTCGGTGACACAAAGCAAGGCGAGCAGTGTACCCACTGGCTGTGGAGAGTGACTCCCCCATAACTATGGGAAGAGTCATCCCCACACTGTGAATATTGGTTCTTCCTACAGCCCGTGAGTTGACCCACAACATTAGCAATAACATAGTGTCGGAAACATAATCAGTATAAATGCATATATATATATACACACAAAAAAAAAATGTTTTCTTTAACCAATATATATATATACCAATAAAATACTATGACAAATTACATCAAGCAACTAACATATTCTCACACAGTCGGTGACACAAAGCAAGGCGAGCAGTGTACCCACTGGCTGTGGAGAGTGACTCCCCCATAACTATGGGAAGAGTCATCCCCACACTGTGAATATTGGTTCTTCCTACAGCCCGTGAGTTGACCCACAACATTAGCAATAACATAGTGTCGGAAACATAATCAGTATAAATGCATATATATATATATACACACAAAAAAAAAAAAAATGCTTTCTTTAACCAACATACAAAGTTTTTTCTCAGAAAATTTCATAGAACGAATTAACTATAATCTTCCAAAAACCCAGAATTCCTGAAACAATAATTTGCCAGAATAAATATTGTAGTCACATAAATCTGTCCACTTAATTAAATGAATACTTAGTATTTATTTGATTATTTAACCATCAATTAATGAATTAATTAAATTAATATTTAATTAATTCATCTTAACCCTCTTCTCCTATTAATTAAATAAATTATTCAATTTATTTGATTTAATTCACTTAACCAAATTCAGACCATTAATTAAATAAATAAATCATAATTGTTTAATTAAATCTTCTCTCACATTTAAATAAATTAATATTTATTTAAATCCCCCAAAATCCCACCTCTCACATTTAAATAAATTAACATTTGTTTAAATCACCTTTATCCTCTACCCACTTGTATTTTCCTACAAAAGCAAGTTGCACAATTATTTTAAATAAATAATTTATTTAAATCACCTTTATCCTCCACCCACTTGTATTTTCCTACAAAAGCAAGTTGCACAACTATTTTAAATAAATTATTTATTTAAAATCCTATTTATCCTCACCCACTTGAAACCTTTAATGGTTTCCCTTAAAGTATTCAAACTTGATGGCTTCCTTCTATAGTCTTCTTAAGACTTTAATGGTTTTCCTTAAAGTCTTCAAGCCTTTAATGGTTTCCCTCAAAGTCTTCAAGCATTTTAATGCTTTATCTTCATTTTTCTCATTTAAATAAATTAATATTTATTTGAATATTTATCCAAATGCAAATTACACCATTTAATTGAAATAAATGATTTTATTTTAATTGAAAATACCAAAATTTCTCCCACTTGCATTTTCCTACAAAATCCACTTGCATGCCTAAACCCCTTCTAGAATTTTCTAATCACTTCTAAATAACCTAACCCCTTTTCTAAACTTTGTCACATTCCTAAGCAAAAGGGAAGTCACTTCTCAAAACCCTCAAAGTCTTTGATAACCATTAAAGGCTTTCAACCTTCAACCACTAAATGGCTCAAAGTCTTTGATAACCATTGAAGGCTTTCAACCTTCAACCACTTAATCCCCAAAGTCTCCAATAACCATTAATGGTTACCTCAAACCCTCCCACATGGTTAAAACATTTGTTTTGACTCAACCTCTACCCAACCCAAAGGTCTCATCAGGCCATTAATGCTTTGACCATGATTATCTCTTAAACATTTGCACAAAGGTTTATCCTTGGATTAACTCTTAATCCAGTGGGTAATCTTAATTTGGACTTGACCCTTAGCCTCTAGATAACCATGAGGTCTTCTCAGGCCTTTAATGCCTCCAACCTCTTCTCTCAACCCAATCCTATGTTGACACTTGTCACCATTTTATTGGTGCCAATTGTGCACATGGATCCCCAACTTTCAAACTTGGCCCTTGATTAAACCATTCAATCTTAACCTTTCATTTCCCCATTTCTTCTATAAATAGAACCCTTCTCCTCAAGCAAAGAGAGAAGCATTAGAGTATTGTTGTTATACTAGTATTAGCATAGAGCTTTTTCATAGCATCGCTATCTACACTTGCATAGCATTTGCTTATCATATTCAACCATCTTGAATCTCCATATGGCATCCATGGCTAGTGCTAAAAGCTGAGAGCTACACTCATTTGGGACTTGGAGAGGAGAGGAACAAGGGAGGAGCAACTATGAGCATCTTGATTAGCTATTTTATTCTATGTTTATATGCTTTCTATTTCATGCTTAATATCTCTCTTGATATGCTTGTTTAGGATAATCTTTTGTTGCTAACACTAACGTTTGTTTCTTGTGCTCTTGTGTGTGTTGCCATCAAATAGATTTTCTAATCCTTTTTGCAGTGCTATTATCTATATTGTTGCTCTTTCGTGTTAAATAGCACTTTTGTTTTCACACAGAGTAGCGCTATTGTAACAAAACGTTGTACAAATCACCTTGTAACCAAAAAAAAAAAAAAACCAAGAAAAAAATTAGGCTTGTAGAAGCCCACCAAATAGGCGGATTTTACTAACTATTTTTCTCTTTTGTGCAGATTTAAATTAGATTAAAAAGTAGATTTATATTTTTTACTAACTTGTTTTTGAAGTTGGTTTTAAAAATGAATTCACTTTTTATTTTGGTTTAAAATTAACTTCACATTTCAAATTTGGGCTTTTAAAAAAGAATCACACATTTGTTTGGGGCTCTTAAAAAGAATTTCATTGTTCCAAGGTAAAAAGAACCACAAACTTATACAAAACAACTTTATTTCTTGCAAGTTAGGAAACAAACTTCGTTTTGGTGCTTAAAATCAACAAAACAAAATTTATTTTCTTGCATCAACTTAAAAGAAATTTACAATCAACACTTTGTTTTGGGCGATCTAAAAAGAACAAGCCATTTTTCCTTCAATCTTAAAAACAATTTTACTTCAAGTAAGACGTGTTTTTAATTCAGTTGACTAGGATTTCAAAGTTCCTAGTTTACAAAATATTTTGCCTTTGAAGTTAAAAAGAACACCATGGCTGTTGGAGCAACATCTCCAAATAGTTAGATCACATTTGTAATGGTGGATTAAAAAGAACAAGTGTCTTTCATACTTGGCACACTTGTGCAAAAAGTCAGTCGAGTGGTCTTACCTCTAACACACACTATCCTCTCCCTTGGCTTTCGTGGTCCTAGGTGCAAGAGAAAAGTGTTAGTAACACTCAAAATTTTATCTTTTTAAGAGAGGTCTGCCAAGGGATCGATACTCTTGGGAACGACCTCGAGTGGTAAATCCTTCGAGCCACTATAAAAATCAGGTGAGAGCGAAAGCTGTAGCCTTGGGTATAGCTATTCCTATAGTGTAACTGGCCGAAAGGACAAATGGGCCCCACCACCAGTTACAAGGCTCTTAAGTGAGTCACTGCAAAATGAACTTATGTCCAAAAACATCAAACATGACTAAACGCCTTTAAGTAGTAGCCCACTTGTTCTATTGATTGAGGATATTTGCGATATAATTTAGTGCAAGAGCATAGATGGTTTTGCTCCCAAGATACTCACCATACATATTTCCTTGAGTAGAAACATAGCTTTTTGAAAAGTCACTTGTGGCTTGATAAAAGTGGTGACTCCCCCATCATAGGGATCATCTATTTGTTATGCTCGTGCAAGACTTAGTATATCACATCCTTACCTGCCAAGGCGGGATTCATAAGGTATGTAGTACCAAAGTCGAAGAAATATCAAGATGTGGGCTAAATTTATCACAACTGGCCATTTGACCTTAGGGATAAAAAGTGTTTGAAGTGTGTTCGTTTTAAAGACCAAGTACAAATTGAGCCGACTTCAGGCTTTGGAAATACACCTTAAAATACATCTAAAGGAAGGGTCATATACAAGTCCAAGGATTGGGTTGATCTAGACCCATACTCATTTGTGCCTTTTAGGCAACATTCTTGTGTTTGTGTGCTTGCTTTGTTTTCTTGTCAAAGAAAAATCAAAAAATCACTTCACAAAAACAAAGTATTCATCCAACCAAACATCTGTCAAAACAACCAAAAACACCAAAAACAAGGTACAAACAACAAAGAGTCAAATTTTATGACCATTCTTCACATCTTGCGAAAGAAGAAGCGTCATCAGAATATCAACTTGAAAAGAAGACCATTGAGCTCAAAGGCTTTGATCAAAAGGAGGAAATTCTTCTATATAAATAGACAAATCTTTGTCTCACATAGAGTCTTTTTGCATCACATGCGTCTCTACCTTCAAGGAAAAACAAACGAATTTGATTCCGAATAATTGAACCGCAGAGCTTTTATGCAATATAGAGCTCTAAGTTATCACAAAAACCAAGGAGGAAAGATTAATCCCAACTTTTTCCCCAACATCTGCATCACCTACAACACAGCTCGAGAGATACCTCCAACACCTGAAAGAGAAGAGGTAGAGTTCGTCCCATTTGTGACACAAAGTTTTTATTGAAAATTGAAAACATTTTTCATCCATCATCTCACTCATACATCATCACTTCATCATCAATCCGTCCCAACTCTCAAAACATTAAGAGGTTCTTGTCCCAAGTTCTCTTTTTAGATATTGCTTGAAATCAAACACATCACATCACTTTTTAGATTGTTTCTACATCTAGGATAAGCTCATCCTAAGAGACACATCTACGCAGGTTAAAACTAGTTCATGAATGAATCCTCTCATTACTAGGTAGTTAAATCTGTAACACATCTCAGATTTCTCTACACCTTATCACATCAAAACTTATCAAACAAACAAGCAATTCAAAGAAGGAATTTTGGTTACATCCACCTTAAAAGTGCTAGAGATCCACGTGCAACACAATTCACGAACCATCAACCTTTCATTTCATCAAAAACTCATCATTATTTTCACACAACTTCAACAACAGCTTGCAAGCAAAATGGCTCAAACCCAATCACAGTCAAGGCAACTAGAAATAGAAAGGGAAGAAGAAGAAGAGGAAAATCTCAATGAATTTCAAGAAGCACTTGGAGGAAATGCAGATGATGAAAACCCAAGCACTCCCACTCTTGCAACAATAGAAAGGGCTCAGCATAACCCTCTCTTTAACAGACTTTTTGACGAAATACTCAGGAGCAATGCGGATGCTCACTTCTTAAGACTCGCTCAAGAAGGAGCCAAACTCCCCTCTGACTTTGATCTTGCCCAATTAAGACAAGCATCAGAAAGATAAAGTCATCATGAAGAGGAAAGAGGTAGAGATCCCATCAGATATAACATTCCTCGAGATAACCCACCACCTCCTCCTCCAAATGAAATGGAAATGTTGCGGCAACAAGTCAAGACTCTCACCCAATAGCTTCATAGTGGTGTCAAGACTAACCAATTCTCCCTCAATGACATCTGTCCCTATCCTTTTGATAGGAATCTTTACATGCCACCATTTCCACGAGGATTCGAAACACCCAAATTTGAAAAATATAGAGGAAAGGGAGATCCTCGTGATCATGACAGAGAATTTCATTCCGCTTGTCTTGAAGTGGCATATGAAGACACCTACCTAATGCGCCTTTTCCCCAAAGCTTGGGAGGAACAACCACATCATGGTTTTCCTGACTACCAGGTGGCATTAGAACATTTGAGGAACTCATCCAGAAGTTCCTAGCTCATTACTCTCATAACATTGAACGCGATGTCACCATGGCTGATCTATGCAACACCAAACAAAAACCAGGTGAGCAATTCTCAGTATTCCTGCAACGATGGCATCAAATGTCTAGCAGATGTTCTCTTCAGTTACCTGAACGAGAACTAGTGGAAATATTCATTTCCAACTTAAATGAAGAAATGGAATTTCACCCGGATGTCAAAGACACAGACTCTTTTAATGATATGATCACCAAGGGTTTGAAGTGTGAAAGGGCACTTATCAAGAAGGGACTCATCAAAATCTTTAATGAACCAAAAGATGGTCCTCGCCCACACTTCAATAGCGATAAACCAAACTTCTGGAATAAAAACAAGAATATCGTCAATGATGGGGTTGTGGATACCAGGACTATCCAAAACGCACAACCTATGGTTTGGTTTGCAGGACAAAATCCTCCACCTCAAAACAACACAAATGTTCCTTCTAATCAAGGTCGCATCACATCTCATGATGAACCTAGACCTCGTCAGCAAAAATAGAAACGCACATACACTCCCTTAGGGGAACCCATTGAAACAGTATTGTGACAACTCATTTCTCAAAATTTGGTCACTCTACCTAAACTATCAAACTATGAGCCTCAGGTCAAACCGGCATGGTGGAGAGATACTGAACACTATGAATTCCATCAAGGAAGAGGGCACAAGACAAGTAATTGTCATCGATTGAAAGATCTCATTCAGGATCTTATTGATCGAGGAGAAATTGAAATTGAAGGACATAACCCAAAAACAACCAATAATGATCATTTGATGTTCAAAAATCCACTTCCATCACAAGATCAAAGGGGTCCTTCCACTTCCAGACGAGGCACTGATACCACTGATTATACGCAGGCTGCAGATAATTACACTGTAAATCATTTGTATGATGCCAATGAACAAGTTGCAACCATAACCTTCAAAAATCCCAACTCAAATTGCAATGTTGTTACACATCATGGCAAAGTTACCATCAAGGCAGCTCCACAAGGCACCACCTCCATCCCAAAGTAGTACAATCTTGTGGAACAATTAGACAAAACCCCTGCACTTATATCCATTTTAGAGCTTTTGCGTCTATCGTCATCTCATAAAACTATCTTGGATCAAGCACTCCAAGAAGCGTCAGTCCCCGAAAATCTAAATACGGACCAATTTCAAGCCATGGTTGGAAGTCTAAAGTCATCACCTTGTCTCACTTTTTCTGAAAGTGACAACTCTTCCTTCCAACAACCGCATAATGCCTCACTCCACATCGAAGGATTTATTAACCAGCATAGGATCAAGCGAGTCTTGATCGATAATGGAGCAAGCCTGAATATTTGCACACTGCAGTTGGTCACAGCATTGGGATATGCGGTCGAATCAGTGGATCCTCGTCAGAAGATCACAATCAAAGCCTATGACGATGCAGAGCGTTCATCCAAAGGAGCTGTGGTACTACCAATCCAAGTGGGCCCCGTGGTAAAGCACATCATCTGTCAGGTTTTGGACCTTCCTCTGCCATACAATCTATTATTAGGGAGAGCTTGGATACATGCCATGCAAGCCGTTCCATCTACCTACCATCAATGTATCAAGTTCCCACATAACGGTGTAGAGATCACAATTCTGGGTGACGCAAATCCCTTTGCATATTACCATAATATCAACCATCAACCAGAGATTACCATTCCTAATAATAGAGAAGCCATTTCCTCCACATCATATATAAGTCCCGCCTCTCTTGCCCGTTCAAACACCATTATACCCAAGCAAGAAAAGCTTAAGATGAAGATAGCAGAGGAAGGTCCTGGGGAATACAACTTGAGTCAACTCTTTTGTGTGGGACAAATGCCCACTTCTCCTAGAACTCATGGTAAACCACAGCAGGTACTCCAGCAACCACTAAACATACCAGCATGTGCTTTGACGCCCTTCATTCTTGAAAAGAGTCAAGAGGAAGAAACACAAGATGAGGACCTGGCGGAATGGATCTATAAAGATCCCATCACCACTGATAAACCATGAGTTACACTTCCTATAGAACAGTATGGCAAAGGTCTCCTCATTATGCAAAGAATGGGGTATGATGGTCAAAGTGCTTTGGGATATTGCAAACAAGGATGACATGAACCCCTGCTGCAGGAATTCAAGCCCAAAGGTAATACAGGCCTCGACTTTGAAAAAGAGATCTTTCCTAAACTCAAGTTCAAAGGAAAACCCAGCAAACCATGTTGTCCACCTATTGCAAAGCGAGCACCTTTCATAATCAAAGCACCCTCAAGCACCATCCCAACAGCCCCACTGAGGCTCAAAACCCCAACACAACTATCACCAATGCCACTCATCCCATCAAACGAACTCGTCATCTCATCAGTCGCACCATTAGTAGCAATAACTGTATCAGCACCCGCAGTAGCATCTATAACACCAGCAGTCCCAGCAGAAGCAACGAAATCAATATTACCAATACTCCCCGTATTGGATCCTTTAATCCCCATCAATCTTCCTGTAGCACCGATCACTACAAAGGTACATCAACCAATCACACCTGCCGTATTTAACTCAAAGGACATCCCAGTATGGTATAGTAATCGGATGCTGAAAAGTGATTCAGAGACCGACTCACATGAATGGGAATTTGATTTGGTACAGCTTAATACTTCAGATGAGGAAGACACATCACCACCTCCACCACACAAAGACATCCCTGTTTACGGAGAAGCACAGATAAAGACCACTTGGGTTCCTGAACTGGAAACATCTTCCACAGACCCTACATCTCATCCTACGCCTGATTCTGACAGGGAGAGTACCATTAACGACCTTCACCATAACGTCTTAACCCTCACTGATACATCTAATGCACTTAACCTAATCGATGAAGTAATGCCCATTATCCACCCTGAACTCATCGAATGGAACCAACCAAATCCCCCATGTCTTGACTTCTTCCAAAACGATGAGGCTATCATTGACTTTTTGGAATTAAGGGATAACCTACCAAGCGGGGATCACAAAGCTGGATTCACCATAGAACTAAATAGCGCAGCATCTTCGAGGCGGATGCCAAACCTTTCAGCTGCAAAAATATAACAATAAAACATGGATCTTCCAGTGAAAACCACACTATGGCACTATTTGATCCGACAAAAGTAAAAAGAAAGAGCGTATCCAACGATGAAAACCTCTTTGAGGCGCCTGAGGATGAAGGGTTTGACATTCTCCTTGATAGTGCACAACAGGAACGATCAACAATTCTCATCGAGGAAACCAAAGAATACAATGTGGGGACTCCTGACAATCCTCATCTCATACATCTGGCGTCTCTTCTCACTCCAGAGGAATAGCCTAAATTTATAGAGTTCTTTCAACAACGTCAAATCAACTTTGCATGGTCATATGCAGACATGCCTGGGCTTGATCTTGATTTAGTCATGCATCACCTCACAGTAGCAGAAGGAGCCAAACCTATCAAGCAGAAGCTTCGTAAGATGCATCCTCAGATTGCAGTGCTGGTCAAAACAGAACTCAAGAAACTCTTAGATGTTGGCTTCATTAGGCCAATTGACTATGCAGAATGGATCTCCAATATTGTGCCTGTCATCAAACCAAAAGGGGGCATCCGCATTTGTACTGACTTTAGAGATCTGAATAAAGCCTGTCCTAAGGATGACTTCCCCCTTCCAAATATCGACATCATAGTGGATCTAATAGCAGGACATGCCATGATTTCACTCATGGATGGTTTTTCAGGATACAATCAGATAAAGATCGCACCAGAAGATCAACATAAGACCGCCTTCACATGTCCATGGGGCACATATTGCTGGAATGTAATGCCCTTCAGTCTAAAGAATGCAGGAGCCACCTATCAAAGAGCAATGACCACCATCTTCCATGACATGATGCATACCATGATGGAAGATTATGTGGATGACTTACTAGCAAAATCACTCACCAGAGAAGGGCATCTCCACATCTTAGATAAAATCTTTGATAGACTAGAACAATACCATGTTCGACTCAACCCAAAGAAATGTGTCTTTGGAGTAACCTCTAGGAAACTTCTAGGATATATTGTCTCAAGCAGAGGTATTGAGGTCGACCCAGCAAAGGTAAAAGCAATCATGGATATGCCACCACCAAAGAATATCAGTCAGCTAAGGACATTACAAGGGCGACTTCAATCCATCCGAAGATTCATTGCACAATTGGCTGATAAGTGTCACCCCTTCACACACCTGCTACACAAGAACATCTGCTTTCAGTGGGATGACCGATGCCAACAAGCATTTCAGATGCTTAAAGACTATCTCATGAATCCACCATTGTTGATGCCACCAGATCCAAGTAGACCATTGTTACTCTATATCTCGGCAACAAGTACAACATTGGGTGTATTACTGGCACAACATAATGCAGAAGGAAAAGAGTGTGCTATTTACTACATCTCTCGCACACTGGTAGGCTATGAACTCAATTACACCCCTATTGAGCGAGCTTTCCTAGCAGTAATCTTAGCAGCCACAAAATTGAGACACTATCTATTAACACACAAGGTACAACTCATTGCAAAGATTGATCCACTCAAGTATTTACTTAACAAAGCAGCATTGACAGGCCGCTTGGCCAAATGGGTGATGATTCTAAGTGAATTTGACATTGAGTATGTAGACCGTAAAGCTATCAAAGGTCAGGTCATTGCAGATCAGTTGGCCGATGCACCACTCACAGGCGATCATCCTCTTATTTCCAATTTTCCAGATGAGGAGATATTCATGATCACAGCAGCACAACCATGGAAACTATATTTTGATGGTTCATACACTAGGCACGGCTCGGGGGCAGGCATTCTGTTTATCACACCTCAAGGTGATAGCATCCCGAAGTCTTACAGGCTCACATTTCCATGCACAAATAATATAGCCGAGTATGAGGCCTTGATCACAGGACTCAGGATAGCCATCCAATGGAAATTACAAAAACTGCAAGTATATGGCAACTCCCAACTAGTCATTCGACAAGCAATAGATGAATATCAGACCAAAGATGATAAACTCATGCCATATAAGCAAATGGTGGACAATCTAAAGGCATCATTTACTACTATCACTTTTGAGCAGATACCAAGAGATCAGAATCAAGCTGCTGACGCCATGGCTACCATCGCATCTCTACTAGATCTTCCACAGAATTCAACACGCTACGAGTTCTTGGTAGAACAGCTTTGGATCCCCACTTATGATATCCCTGAATCTGAAACGATATGTTGCCTTGTCAGTTCTGAATCCCCATGGTATGGTGAGTTCTACACCTATCTCCGCGATCACACCCTTCCTCCCAACCAATCAAATAACCAACGTAAAACCTTCATTCACCAAACTGCTCGATATACCATTATTGCCGAAACCCTATACCAACGCGGTCTTGATGGTACTCTCCTTCGATGTTTGGAACAAGATGAGATAACAAAGGCTTTGGAAGAGGTACATGAAGGAATTTGCGGGACTCACTCAAGTGGTCCGTCACTAGCCAAGAAACTCATGCGAGCTGGATATTATTGGCCATCTATGGAAAAGGATTCCTACTACTTTGTCAGAAAATGCAAGAAATGTCAAGTTCATGGCGACCTGATACATGCACCAGCTCAGGAAGTGCAACCAATCACGACACCATGGCCTTTCTGTCAATGGGGCCTTGACCTTGTGGGTAAGATTCATCCATCTTCATCCAATGGCCACAAATTCATTATTACCGCCACTGAATATTTCACAAAGTGGATCGAAGCTGTTCCACTTACCCAAGTCACCGGCAAGCAGATCACCTCATTCATCCTCAACTACATCCTCTGCCGGTATGGTGTGCCCATGTCCATCATCACAGATAACGGTCTCCCTTTCAAAAATCAGGATGTCCGTGAACTTTGTGAGAAATTTCATATCCAACACCGCTTTTCCACCCCCTATTACCCACAAGGCAATGGTCAGGCCGAAGCATCCAATAAAAACATATTAAGAATCCTCAAAAAGACAGTCAATGATGCCGGTCGTGATTGGCATGTTCAACTAAATCCAGCGCTATGGGCATATCAAACTAGCATTCAAACCCCTACAGGTGCAACTCCTTATTCATTGGTCTATGGTGCAGAAGCTATCTTGCCTATTGAGGTTGAGATACCGTCACTACAGGTTTCCTTGCACAATCTCATTGATGATGAAGCTTACAGAGTCTCACGTCTTCAGGACTTAGAGTTACTTGATGAGAAGTGACAAGCTACATACAACCATCTCAAAGCCTATCAGCAGCGCATGAGCAGAAGCTACAATCACCAAGTTAGACCTCGTACATTTGAGGTAGGTGATATTGTTCTACAAGAGAATCCTCGCAACCAACCAAACCGAGAACATCAGGGCAAGTTTGAATCAAACTAGCTGGGCCCATATGTTGTCACTGCTGTGTTCGGGTCCGGGGCATATCAGTTGGCTACATCAGAAGGAGAACCGCTTGCAGATCCAATCAACAACATGCACCTCAAACGGTTTTATACCTAAGCTGTACAGAGCATCAGGCTCCCCTACATACCAGAAAATACCAAAAACATTCAGAAAAATGTCCTGAAGAAAATACAAAAACATTCAAAAAAAGTAAAGAAAAATCATGCATCCAAATGGTGAACAACCACTCCGGTGGCACCTTGGGTAAGTACGGCGGTGAAAACCTGGCAAACAGGCACCACTCGTAAAGGCTATGGCTCCATTGTCTTTCAGACTTGTTGCGATCACATCTACTTCATACATACATCCATCCATCCGAAAACCATGGCTTGTTATTTGTCTGCAATTATGATAGTACTCCATACATCTTGCATCCCACTTTTTCATAGTCATGTCTAAAACTGGGGGCAATGCCTTTAACCTATTGATGGAAGTGGATTCTACATTGTCTTATGATTCATTAAGTTCTTCATTCAAACAATCATCAAAAATCCAAAAACATTCATAAATGTCTCAACACAAAATCCAAAAAAACATTCAAAACAATTCAAAATCCAAAAACATTGACAAAACATCGAAGATCACACAAAAACATGGCAACACCTTGTACATACTCATCCATGCAGATACCAAAATAAACATTGACAAACTACTCACACAATGACCATTTACCAATCAACCACACAATCAACATCAACACTCAAAATTGTCTTCAACAAGGATGCATCCTTCCTTACCAAAACAAAGACAAAAAGTGACATTTTCTTTGACAAGAAAATTATGTTAAGCTATCAAATACTTGGTTGATTTGTGAGTACAATCATTCATTTATCTGTATCAGGATCTTGCAGCATTGTTTTGTATCGTTTGCGCATTATTTCCGATGAAGTTCTGGGGCATGCACTAATGGTGTCTACGTGGGAAGTTCACTAAGCTATGTGATCATAGGCAAAAATATAGTCATAGATCACTACGACTTGCTGACTACAACGTATACCTTGACCATCTGAGCATGAACCATTACCAAGGATCCTTATTCTTTATTCTTTATGTATATAATGTTTGTTTGCAGGTACAATGCTCCTTCTTTGGTTCCTCCTCATCCAAATTGGATAAAGGTTTTATCTCTTAGTATGGTATGCACTTGTCTCAGGATTTGATCAGCCTAAGATCAAGGAGGACGATCCAAGTCATGCATGAAAGGAGATAATCCTTGTCTATTCCACAAGCAATACTCAGGTCAACTTGATCCATTATATCAAGTTGCTTGTATTAACTTGCTATATCAAATCCATGTAAGAAATACTCTGGTCATCTTGAATCTTTATGTCAAGTTGCTTGTATTTTCTTACAACATTTTAAAGCTCAATGATGAAAAATAAAGCACTATGGATCATCATCTCATCTTATCTATATATATTGCATTTCGTTGCATTCCACCCATCCATACATTCATAATAGCTGCATATCATGCATACATAGTCATAATAATGCATACTCTATTTTACTCCTCTTCTTCCATAGGACTTGGTCCTAGTCCTCCATATCTTCTATTTAACATTGAACCCCCCCCCCACCCTCTCCATCTCAACAATCAACATCACATACCCCACATCGTGTCCCAATCAACCTAATCAAGCCATGTTCATCACCATCCATCTCTAAATAGGAGGGATTGTGTTTCCTATCCTAAGTCATCCAATAAGTCAAGAAAGTTACTCTATCTGCACAGATACATCGACTCCCACACACCTAGACTATCAACAGATACTCTGATCAAGTATCTTCGGGTCTCAACAGGTAATCAATCATGGTAATCCTAGACTACATCAGGCATTTATCATAATGACCTAGTCTCAACGGGGCTGCTATGATTCACCACAATCATCCATCCCACATACACACTATCAATTGATCAACCAATCAAACACAATCACATCGGACAGTTACATCAATTGTCTATGTCTCAACGAGTATTTTGCTTCATATACCTTGACTTCATCGAGCAATTACATCAATTGTCTAAGTCACATCAGGTCACTTTGATTCACTTACTCAGACTTTATCATGTCCAAGCAACCAACTGACATCAACTGTCACGCTTTGACTTGACCGGGGCAATTAAACTGATTGCACCAGATTGTCCAGCCAATTTTGATCAATTGTATAGCATCAATCCAAACCCCACACTACATCTGCTATGTATCTCTTGCATGACCTCAGGGTACTCACTGGCTTGTTGTTTCTTCATATTCACTCCATTTTCTCCCATTCTTTCATCATTAGTTCTAATTTCTTCTATTCTACATCCCTTCCACTTTTCATTCTTTTTCGAGAGATCGCCCGATTTTTCAAAAAAAATTCGGCCCATCTCTCGAGGGGGCATACCACCCATTAAATTTACATTTTATGGGGCATTTCTTCACACCTATTTTTCTTTCTTTGAAACGACGCAATAAACCGCATCGTCTCAAAGAGGGGCAAATGTAGTCACATAAATCTGTCCACTTAATTAAATGAATACTTAGTATTTATTTGATTATTTAACCATCAATTAATGAATTAATTAAATTAATATTTAATTAATTCATCTTAACCCTCTTCTCCTATTAATTAAATAAATTATTCAATTTATTTGATTTAATTCACTTAACCAAATTCAGACCATTAATTAAATAAATAAATCATAATTGTTTAATTAAATCTTCTCTCACATTTAAATAAATTAATATTTATTTAAATCCCCCAAAATCCCACCTCTCACATTTAAATAAATTAACATTTGTTTAAATCACCTTTATCCTCTACCCACTTGTATTTTCCTACAAAAGCAAGTTGCACAATTATTTTAAATAAATAATTTATTTAAATCACCTTTATCCTCCACCCACTTGTATTTTCCTACAAAAGCAAGTTGCACAACTATTTTAAATAAATTATTTATTTAAAATCCTATTTATCCTCACCCACTTGAAACCTTTAATGGTTTCCCTTAAAGTATTCAAACTTGATGGCTTTAAAGTCTTCAAACTTGATGGCTTCCTTCTATAGTCTTCTTAAGACTTTAATGGTTTTCCTTAAAGTCTTCAAGCCTTTAATGGTTTCCCTCAAAGTCTTCAAGCATTTTAATGCTTTATCTTCATTTTTCTCATTTAAATAAATTAATATTTATTTGAATATTTATCCAAATGCAAATTACACCATTTAATTGAAATAAATGATTTTATTTTAATTGAAAATACCAAAATTTCTCCCACTTGCATTTTCCTACAAAATCCACTTGCATGCCTAAACCCCTTCTAGAATTTTCTAATCACTTCTAAATAACCTAACCCCTTTTCTAAACTTTGTCACATTCCTAAGCAAAAGGGAAGTCACTTCTCAAAACCCTCAAAGTCTTTGATAACCATTAAAGGCTTTCAACCTTCAACCACTAAATGGCTCAAAGTCTTTGATAACCATTGAAGGCTTTCAACCTTCAACCACTTAATCCCCAAAGTCTCCAATAACCATTAATGGTTACCTCAAACCCTCCCACATGGTTAAAACATTTGTTTTGACTCAACCTCTACCCAACCCAAAGGTCTCATCAGGCCATTAATGCTTTAACCATGATTATCTCTTAAACATTTGCACAAAGGTTTATCCTTGGATTAACTCTTAATCCAGTGGGTAATCTTAATTTGGACTTGACCCTTAGCCTCTAGATAACCATGAGGTCTTCTCAGGCCTTTAATGCCTCCAACCTCTTCTCTCAACCCAATCCTATGTTGACACTTGTCACCATTTTATTGGTGCCAATTGTGCACATGGATCCCCAACTTTCAAACTTGGCCCTTGATTAAACCATTCAATCTTAACCCTTCATTTCCCCAGTTCTTCTATAAATAGAACCCTTCTCCTCAAGCAAAGAGAGAAGCATTAGAGTATTGTTGTTATACTAGTATTAGCATAGAACTTTTTCATAGCATCGCTATCTACACTTGCATAGCATTTGCTTATCATATTCAACCATCTTGAATCTCCATATGGCATCCATGGCTAGTGCTAAAAGCTGAGAGCTACACTCATTTGGGACTTGGAGAGGAGAGCAACAAGGGAGGAGCAACTATGAGCATCTTGATTAGCTATTTTATTCTATGTTTATATGTTTTCTATTTCATGCTTAATATCTCTCTTGATATGCCTGTTTAGGATAATCTTTTGTTGCTAACACTAACGTTTGTTTCTTGTGCTCTTGTGTGTGTTGCCATCAAACAGATTTTCTAATCCTTTTTGCAGAGCATCAAATATAATCAAACCCCCAAATTTCTTTTAAACCAATTTCTTTAAATTTTCACATTACAGTAAATCAAACAAGCTATTTCATTCAAATTAAAAGGAAATTTTATTTGCAACAAAGAAAAGAATCTGAAAACCCTCCTTATTTCCGCTAACTGGAAATTACATAGAAGTAGAAGCAGCAATCCTTAAGAAATCCATGACTCCACAAGGCACAAATCAGAAAGCTCCAAACCAAAAGAATCCAACAAAACCTAGCAATTCCCTTCCTCTGTGTTTACTTATCAAATTCCCAAATCCATTTTCAAACCTAGATTTTTCCCCCAAATTTTCTTGAAAACCCCAACAACCAAAAAATACATTTTCAGAGAAAACTCACGAGAATGCAAAGATTTTTCCTCTCCTATTCTGAAAAAGCAAGTAATTAAACCCCATTTACAAGTTGTAACTCCCACCATAAATTTTGCATGCAAAGATTCCAAATAATTAATCTCATTAATTGCTTTATTATTATTTTTTGTAACTCCCCTCACGCAATTTGAATTAAAATGAATAAATGTTTTTCTCCCTTTTTGAATTAATTATTTTCCAAGAAACAAAATAGATTAATTTACAAAATAAGTAATCAAAATAATCTTTTCAAATATTAAAATAATTTAAATCTTTGAATCCCACCATTTTAATTAATATAACGTTGTAATATTTTGCTTTTAATTTGTTAATTTAATTAGTCTCTAAAATACACAAATAGATATTATTGTTAATTCCTTTACAAGAAATCATAATAGTTAAATACTTAAATTATCTAACTCAGTAATTTTAATTTAATAAAAGTTACAATAATTTTCATTCATTAATTTGTTTAAAGAATTAATATTAATTTTCTTCTTAACATAATAAACACACAACAATACTCTGAAATAAGGAATTGTGAGTCACAAAGACATACTGGACATGATCAGACAATCACAGGCCAATAAAACAAGGTCACCTAACACAGGTCTCATTCCATAGGAACGATGGTACAACGGGGTCTAACTGATAACTCCAGTTTTCCACTTTACCATTGGGTCATATAGCATGCTCACACCTGAAGATTGAGGTGGAGTCGATGCTCAGTACTTGCATTTGCATCACTGAGAAAACACATATATATTTCTTTGACATATATAGGCACACCATTGGAGGAGAGTCATGACATTTTGTGTCCCTCCTAAGTGGGTGATGGAAGATCATCCCCTCGCACCTCATACAAACTCAAATCCATACAAGAAAATGAACACAAGATATATACATAAAGTCGATAAGTCAATCCAAGGTTATCACTTAATAATATAATGTAACATCTAAGCATCCATAGAGATAAAATGCATAACCAACAACATATCCTAGAATCATGATACAAGTCATTACATTAGAGAGTATCACCTAGTCACATAAACAATAGGAGAATTCAACCAAAGTCAAACTAGGTTAAATAGAGTTTGATCGAGGGAGGGGTGTTACAAATGACATCAAATAAAAGATGCAACTCAACAAAGAAAGGTGAATCCTTGAAATAGAGAAGGAGAATTGAAATATTATTCTCCCCCCTAGACATGGAGACAAGGACACAAAAGAGAGATCATTTATAAAAGAAACACTCTTCTAATATAAGGAAAATATCCTTGTCAGGGATACATTTTCCTACAAGAGGGATGAGATCCTCAACAAGGATATGCACATACACAATATAGAGGGGTTCATTATAAAATATACCACTCAATAAATGGAAAGTGGGTCCTTAAGATAGGGAAGGATTGAAAGGCCATTCTTTCCCCCAAAAAATGGAGACAAGAACAACAATGCTATTATGTTTCTACCTAAGTACGATTTCACTTGAAATTGTGCCACCATGAAAGACAACGAGCCCCCAATAGGTAAGATACTAATGTCACATAGTGAGAAGCAACATAATAGGAACTTAAATATTATGTAAATGGAAACTGATGAGAGTTCAACTTATTGTCATCAAGTATTTGAATGATACTAGTCACAATAAGTTGCTGAATTTTATCTGCTAAGTCATGACATTCATTAGTGGAATGGACATGGATTTGATGATACTTACAAAAAGAAGGATTGTGTTGATTTTTTCATACGATTCTTTCTTTGATTTTTTAGAGGGAGAGTAATCAAGCTAGCTTTAAGAAGGTCATACAAGATACTCTCTTGTCATGATGAGAAGTTATAAGAAGACATAGATGTATTAGACAATGGAGGAGGGGATTCTGACAAAGGAGGACTTTAGAAACCTAGACCTTATTTGGAAAAGTGTGCTGTAAATTTATCATGACCATCAAAATTTTGTTGTACACATCCTAAACCATGTACATTGTATCCATGTGTAGAATTAGATATATGTGTTGAAATATCTAGAGGAGAGGGTTCATTCTTAGTGTTAAAGTCTAAAGAACCCCCATCATCATCAATGCATTTGTTGGAAGGAGAGGTGAGAATTGATTTATAAGAACTTTGGATAAATGACACACAAGGCTCTTTCAAGGCTTCCTTCTTAGATTGAGGGATTTTATACCCATTGATGGAAGGTATAAATTCTAATGTACCCAATTCTTTCCTAAGGAAGCATCATTTATAGGAGATTGTGTTGTTGAAGGAATCATAGTATTAAAGGGATAAATTCATCCTACTTCATCGTGAATGAAATCACAAGAATTAGGATGAACTTTGATTGTGTGGAGTTCATTGTTATATATGAATTTAATGTATGATGAAGAGTAGAATGGATTTCCTTCATAGCATGAATCCATGGTCTACCTAAAAGATTCTTATAATTAAGATGGTTGGGCATGATAGGAATAGTAGTAGGTAAAGTCACAGGTCCTACTTTGAGAGGTAATATGACTATACCAAGTGACTCTCTAGGAACATTATCAAAGCCATGAACACAAAGAGGGTCGGGTTGAATAGAAGAATAATCCCATTTTATCTAATCTAATAAGTCAACACAACAAATGTTAAGTGTTGACCCATTATCAATTAAGGCATCTCTTATGTTTTTTTGATAAATATGAGGAGTAATTATAAGGGGATCATCTCTATTTTAAACCTCTATAGAAGGAAATTCATCTTGCGAGAATTCAATAGCATTTGGTTTAGAAGAAGGATGAGGAACCAATTTATGAAAGGCTTATTTGATCAACCTATGGTGTGAAGAGGAAGTTTGAATCAAGAATCTTAGCTAAGATGTCATGGAGTTTCTCAACAAGATCCTTATCAATGTGTTTCTTAGGGTGAGAGGGGGAACAAAGAGAAGTGAGAATAACATTGGGATCTTTCTTTTTGATACAAGAATTAGATGTGTGATGTATTTAAAAACCATATTTTTTTTCTAGTTGTCTTTCCATATCACCTCTTTCACATATGTATTTTGAAACTTTTAGGATATTGGGAGGTTCCTTAGGTTTAGGCTTCTCATAAATATAAACATGAATGGTATGGACTCTATTAAGCTCTTTGTTCTCCAAGGATACATCTTTAGAAGGGAGAGAATTAAGGATTTTTTTAATGATTTCATACTCTTGTGCCAAATTATCTTTATGGGTAAGAAAAACTTTAGGTGAAGGACAAAAATAACTCATTAATGCTTCATCTCTAGTGGGAAACTCCTTGAAATGAAAAGAGGATATGGTATTACTAGGAAAGGTAGCTACAATATCATCCACTTGCACCAATGTGCCCTAATTGGTAGGACCAAATTTGGGAGAGAGTAAATCAATGTCCATAAACATTTTTTCTTTAGTAGAGGTACCATGTATGTAAGGTAAAGTGACATCAAAAAAGGTGTTTATGATATCATCCTCTTGATCTAAGATACTCTCAAGGGAGAGGCCATTTTTAGGAGAAATATCAACATCGATTTTCAAAAATTCATCCTTAAGAGGAAGAGTTGTAAAAGAAGTGTTAATTATCTCTTCTTGCACCAAATTATCCTTATGAACAAGAGAAGATTTAGGAGAGGAATTATCATGGTTCATTAAGGCCTCATCTCTAGAAGTTAAATCTTGATAAAGAGGATTGTTAGCCACATCAACTTATTTTATCACAAAAGATTCTTCATAAATAGGATTGATAGAAGGTAAAGGTTCATAAAGAGGATTGTCATGAATGATAATATCCTTGTTAATTTTTGGAGATTTAGAGGATTATTTAGAGGGAAGGATGAATTCATCAATAGTTTCATCCAATATCTAAAGGTCATCACATCGGGTTCACCAAAATGTAATGGATGAAAATGGAATTGGGTACTACTATGACCTAGCTCAACTTTCATTAAAATATAAAAGACAAAAGCCTAAATGAGTGATTCTCTTTGAATAATTCTTGTGAAAGAGATTCAAATAATACTTTTAGGGTTTATATTCATTCGCTACTATGAAAGGGAATATGCAAAATATTAGAAGATGTGAAACTATGTAAAGAAGATGAATATATGTGACTAAAACAACAAACTGATAATCAACAGAACTGAGACAACAAGTATAAATTTGAGAACAAAATTCTAAAGTACACCTATAATAAAAAAAATTGAGCTTGAATTGAAAGGACTAGGGTGTTGTATGCCCTAATCTAAGAAATAGTGATGATTTGCAAACTAGAGGGTTGGTTTCTGAGACTGTTTGGATTGAGATCTGAAAAATTAATGTTGAACAAGGTGGACCAGGGTTCTCCAAGGGCGTGGAGTGCCCTGGTCACTAGAAATTAGGACCACTTTCTGTCAGTGAGCCTGCACTTGTTTGTTGAGATCTTCCTGAAAATTGTCACTCTGTTGGATACATATAATTGCTCGTGCAAGAAGAAAGAAAGGGGGTTGTGGATAGGGGTTTGCCTTAGATCAAACCTCAGATTTTGATTTAACCCTAATTGAAATAGAAATTAAACTTGAATTGAATTGGAAAATCTTGTCTTTTGAGAGCATGGTTGAAATGCTTGAAAGTAGATGATTATACCTTCAATAGGTGATGCAATGTTCTTAGGATAAGTCCTCCATGTGTTGAAGCATTAACATGATATATCACATAAAATACATCATTAAATTATAGTTTAAACATAATATGAAGATGCCTTGATGCAATTTTTTTCTCCTTGAATCAAGTCTGCTCTTGGGGAAGAAGAATTATTCTTGAATTGATGATAATGCTAGCCTAAGATTAGATGATAAAAATGAATTGAGATGGATGCCTTATATAGGAATTTCATAATTAAAATCGCCATTAGGCCGACTTAGAATTGATATATTTTTGCACAGAGTGGAATTTGGATAGGGTAAGACCACCTTAATGATCTCCCGAAATTTGGGGAAAAAGGTTTGGGACTAGGTAGTATACTACTTGGTCCTATCAACTTTTTTTTTTTCCTAGGGATGTGAGATTTTGTGATTCTAATGCTAAATTCATCTCGGTGGCTCAAACCAAGATGTGTAGATATGTGAAATATGCTTTGAGAGTTGAAATTAGGATACGTTTAAAGATTAATCATGATAAAATAATAAAGGGCACGCATAGAATTAATGACCCAAATAAGAGTGTGGTGATGTAATAATGTGGAATAAGACCCATAAAATTATTTTAGTTATTAATTTAAATCAATAAAGGTCCTATAATGCATATAGGAAAGGGAAAAACTAAAATAGATGCTAGGAGAGTGTGAAATTGGACACACTAATAAATGTGTAGAACTTATGATGCTACAGGCTGGAAGACATATTTTTGCATATTTATTTTTAGAGTTTTCTCTACATATATTTCCACATAGTTCTATTTTGTCACTTGATTGGATTGTGGCATCATCATATCACTTGGACAAGGAGACAAATGAGTGTTTTTTTAGGTCATCATCTTCCTTCTTCATGCTTCCATATTTCATAGCATATCTTGAGTGGGAAGCATTCCTACATTTTATAAATGGTTTTGTTTCTTCCTAAGGGGATACAAGTTGTTTATAAGCATTGCATTATGTTTTACCTTTAGACACTTGACATTATTGCAAACAATTGTTCATTATTAGGGGGGGGGGAGCTACATAGTCTCTCTCTTTCCCTCCTATCGTGGGGCTCTCGATTGTATATTCATGATGGATGTAGTTCTTTTGTGGGGTATTGATATTAAGATCTTTGTACATAACTTTTTCTTTCACTTGCACATGATTTTTATATTACTTTCTCTTTTTTGGAGAGGATTTTTGTCCCTCAAGGTTTTCTCATTTTCTTTGTTTGTAAGATTTTAGTTACATGAATAGTTGTGCATGGGTACTTGATATGGCTTAGTTGTTAAGAACCAAATTGCATTCTTTATATTAGTCTTTCTTCATTTGCATAATAATTTCACGCCCTAAGTTGCACTTAAGGGGGGGTTTTGGTGTGAATGTGGTTATATCCCAACTAGTTCATAGTTAGAACCTATTCACATGTTAAGTTTGCTTAGGACCTGGCTTGCATTTAAGTTAGTTGTCATAAAGTTGCTTTATGTAACTTGTCATTTAATAATGTTCAAAGGATCATGTTAGTTATCCTAGGTGATATTATAGAAGATATGAGTCATGTCTCATTATTTAATATTTGCTTTAGGCATTAATCATTATGCATCATGCATTTGAAGTTTTTATCAAGGGTAGTTGTAATGCCACCTCTTCATCTTGCCTATATAAGCAAGGTTCATTATACGTTGTATATGTCAATCAATCATTTCCACATCTCATTGAGTAATTCAATCTCATGCTCATGCAAGCTCATGTTTGAGAACATTCTCTTGTGGAAGGCATGTTTCTTGTTTGATCCTTTTAAGTGTGTATACCTTAATTTTTTTTTATTCCAACAAATGATACATCCTTTAGAAATCATGTTAGCCCTATGTTCATACCACCTAGTCACACCTAGAGAGGCTTTGTTTATACTTCGTTAATTTAACATTTTTTTTATTAGATATGTCTATAGACCTAATTCATATGAGGGTGAATTGGACTTAGAAGTGGCTTCTCATGACTTATTTTGATCTCAATCCTCCTTATATATTTATTTCTTATACATCTCCTATAACCTACTTTCTTGTGATCTTTTCTCTACATATTATAATTTAGTTGGGTATACATATCAAAGATTAGGAAGTGGAAAATATATTAATATATACCCATTTTTTTTCTATCTCATACACATAAAATTTGAAACAAATATAAAGATAAATAAAAATTATAAATTAACACAAGTATAAAAATTGATTTTGAAACTAATTTTGTTTACAAGCCACTATAACCACCTTGTCAAAACTAAATAGTTGCCATACCTTGGCACAATGTTTGCACGTCAAATTTCAAATTTGGGTTCTTTAACAAACTCCACACCTAGAGTGACCAACCTACCCAACCAAGTTGACATTTGGGAGTTAAATTTATAAAGTCATTAAACTAATATAAATTTTTTAAATTAGTAACCCTATAAAAAATAACATAAAATTTGATATGATTTATAACCTAATTAAATTGATACAAATTTCTAAATTAGTACACTTTAAAAAAATGATAAATTGATATGAATTTTGAAATAATAAATAAATAAATACAGCTATTAAAATTGATAAAACATTTATAAATTGATATTAAATTCGATACAAATTAATATAAATCATAATTTTATTCTAATTTTTTTATTAAAAAAATATTGAGTTAATGTGTTGAGAGGTGTAAATTATGCAAGTAATAATGTCACTTCTTATTCTTAAAGAGACAATATAAGAATTTTGTGGATACCTCCTTTGAATGGTTTTGCTACATTTAACTTTGGTGGAGCCTCTCGAGGCAATCCGACCAATGCTGGTGTTGGATTCATTATCTAGAAGGATGGTTGGAGGCTTATTCATGGTGGATCTTTTTAGGAGTTTAAGATGAATAACAAAGTAGAATGGAAAGGAATAGTGTCAATTATGGTGCAAGCCTCTTTAGTACAAGTGAAGAAGTTGGTGTTAGAAGGAAAGTCTTTATTGGTTATCAGCTCTCTCAATAAGAGATATTATTCCTATTGGCAACTTTGGAGCTTTGAAGAAGTGTCATTTCTTAGAAAATAGTTTGGAGAAGTATTTTACTTGCATTGTCATATAGAGGGTAACACAGGTAGTAATTTCTAGTTGGCCAATTATGGTGTAGATAAAGATCTATTAACAAATATTTAGGATGATTTTTCATCTACATGGGATGATATTAATTCTTTCCTAAATTAGAGGTCTTTTAGAGATTTTTTTTACTTTTTAATTATTGAAGATGTTTTATTTATGGGCAATTGTAGTTGGCTTTATGCTCTTTTCATGTGAGCTATTGGATGGCAAGAAATATGTCTCATCCTTTACCTTAATGTTAAATATATAAAGAATGTTTTTTTAAGGCTTTGAAACATAAAGACTCATTTTTGGGCTATAAAGTTAGGTTTTAACCAAAATAAAAATCCTTGTCATATAGATATTTTTTAATTCTATTTAAAAAGAGGCCCGAAGAACCTCTAGAAGTTTTCTCTTCTATAGTAGAAATATAAAAATATCTAGGACACCAAAAAGAGTTGTAAGAGATATTTATACTTATTGACCAACTTATGGCATATGTTATGACACATAACAAGTCATATTTTAATGAGGATAATGAAGCTAACATTGAACTCCCAAGTTAATGAGTGTATGATGACACACTTATGGACTCATCATGGGATTTGAGTGCCACATTTTCGATGCTTTTAGATATGGTTTTTAAATTACCATTTTATGGTATCATGTATTTTCCTTCTACTTATTGATTTCTTGAGATGAAGGTATTATAAATTTGATTTGTACCTATATTATTATGTTGCTAAAATTTTTGTAGGGTTGTACATTGGTGATACTCATATAAAGGAGTGTCCCTAAAATTGTATTGTCCATATTTTGTTGATAGTATAATTAGTTTATGTTTCAAACTATGGAATTTTCATTGAAAAGAGATTTCTTCATGTACACGTACTGTATAATTTTGTTTATGTTTTATACATGTTTCCCTTTTCTATATTATACAGATCTACAATTTGCACAATACTCTCATATAAGATTATTTTAAGAATATGTTTCTATGTAAATTGCTTCCTTTAATCATATTGCATTATCTGGAGAGTGTGCGCACTTTTATTTAATATTTCTCATGAAGTGGAAAATAATTTTTATGTATATTACTAGCGGCTTCTCAATGTGCTTTAGGTGTTTGGATTTTGGGTAAGATGGTCAAATAATTGACATAATGATTAGGAGACATGATTAGCATAGAGTAAGTTCCCCTTATAGGAAGGTTGTAACATTTGATAATTGACTACTTTCCATTTATAGTTGTATCAATGTGTCAATTTTAGGGGAACTTTTGAACTTTTTCTTTGTGAATAATGGTCCCCTCATATTTCAAATACCATTTTATGAAGGAATTCATCTTTAAGATTATGAAGGTTAGTCATAATGAATCTTAAAGGATCTATATTTGGTCTATATCTTATTGCCTAGGAATTTTGGTTCAACGTTTAGTTTTAAATTCAAGGATAGAGGTAGAAGTCAAGAAGTTAAGGTTGTGGGTAATGTCTCTTATAATTATAAAACTACATTCCTTTTAGGATCCTTTATGTATAGCGAGGAAGTGAAGGTTTTGATGCTTAAAGCATACCCTATTTACTTTGGTAAGGTATGAGTGGGTCTAATGGTGACCCACAATAAGGGTCATATTGAGGTTACCAATGACCATATTGTTCCTAGTTTTTTTATAATGATAAAGTGCATACATAACAACAACATAAGGAACTTTCTTCCATGGTGTTTTATTATTTTCACTCAATCCTGGCATGGGTGGAAAAGTTAGGTAGATCTCTAATACATTCAAGGTTGAGAACATGGTGGGATGAGGAGCCACAAAGAATTTGTGTTGGAAGATGGGGCATTTCCTAAATTCTTAGTGGTTAAGGGTTATTCAAAGCATCCACTTGATTTTTTAATTGTTTTACCTTTCACAATAATTATGGTCATTTAAATATTTTATATTATAAAATTTTCTTATTTTTTTCCTACAAGATAAACTATAAAAAGTGAAAAATTAGATATAAGTTAATAATAATATAAATTATTTTTTAAAAAGTAAACTTACAGGAATTTCTTATAAATTGATTAAAAATTAAATAATTATGTTTAAATTGTCAATTTATATAAATTTGAAATAAAAACATGCATTAATATATAAAATTTGAACAACATCATTTTAGTTAACTAATTTACCATGAATAAATTAGTTGTTAATTAGTCTAGAATATATTTTGAAATCAATTAAATTCATGTATACAATATAACAATAATCAATAAATATACATGACCTATGCAAATATCAAATACAATAAATGAATGTGTGTGTATGTACAAAAAGATCCTTAAAATTATATAATTATAAAAATAGTATACAACATAAATCATCTCCTAAATTGATTCTAATGAAGTTTTCGTTGCTGAAGAACCACCCTCATATTGTAAAATATTAGGTCCTAAATGTTAATATAAAACTAATCTCTATGTTCATACAAGCATAGATTTATGTATTCAAATAAGATGTCACTAATTTTTAAAAATTACTCAAAATATCCAAGGGGATGAGCTTAATTGGTTAAAATGTTGGGTTTTCATTATGGAGACCAAAGCTCAATTACACATAGGGATATCTAAAGTAGAATTCTAAGTTGTGACTCTTGGTATTTTATAAAAGGTTTATAATATCAAGATGGTTTCTGCTAAAATTGGATTTCTAAATTATGGCTCTTGGTCTTCCAAAGGTGATTTCTAGTTTGTATACTCCTAAATATCTTGTATTAGTCTCATGTTGATGCTCGTATGAGAAAGATATTTGTAATCAATACATAATAAAAAAATTACCCCAAATACATACAAAAGAATATACATAGTTTCTCTCACCTACCAAGAACTAAGATTATTTGAATCAAAATAATATGTAATGCAACTCTTTTTATAGGATTATGCCTAAATAACCCATACATTTATATAAAAACACATGTTGTAAATATATAGAGGCTTGTGAGTCACCACAAGTATAAGTTGGATCATTTCTAGACCCATATATCTAGTATATTTTTCTTGAATAGCCCTAAAACATGTGCAATATACCTAAATAAACTACAAACCTATTAAATATCATAGAGGATAATGAAAACTCAAGAGAATAAAAGTACTTAGAAAGAATATGATTGAAAGGAATTATGAAAAGGTATTAAGATGCTATATAAAGAAGGAAAAAGTGAGAGATAAGTGTGGAATTGTAAAAATTAAAAATATGTGAGAATACCAAAGATGATAAGTGAGAGTTATGAAGAATTAACTATATTACATATATATGTTGACATTTTATGAAGATTGCATTGATGAAGTATAAGTCTTGTCATTGATGTCAATTGCAACTGGTAGTGATGCAGTACAATGCAATTGGTAGTTGAGCAGTGAAGGGAACCGGTATTACTATTGAAGCAAAGAGATTGACCGGTAACCCTAACCTGTTGATATGTCGAAACCTAACTAATGGAGCTTGGTGAATCGATTGTGTTGATCTATGATCGAATGGTGATCAAAGATGATTATGCCACATATGCATGATGCACGTGATGAGTTTCAAAGTGGTTTTGGTAGGTAGAGATAACTATTTTATCTTGGGAATGAGAGAGTGAATTGCATGAAGTGGAAATCGCGTGATGAGTTATAGGATCCAATGTGCGATGATCCAGGAGTGGTCGAGGTTGTCTAGATCAATGTGCAGATGATTACTATGTAATCTAATGGTCATGTTTGAACCGATTTGTTTGTAATCTCTATGAGATCTTAGGTTTTGTGATGTGTTACCGACCTATTATTTTGTTTATAAGGTCGATGAGTTGTTTTGTAGTAGTGTTGGCAATTTTAGTTAAGTGTCAGTGTGATTGATTGCCGAACCAGAAGGAGTATCTGCAAAATGTGTGAAGGTAGATAGGAGCATAAAAAGGATCTGATCAAGTAGACGAGTTCTATTGCCATATCAGCAAAAACCATGTTGTTCTCTAACAATTACAACAGTTAAATCCCTTAACCGGGCAAGCTTTAATAGGTTGGTGTTTTCTAAATCCTCTAACCAGGTGATCCATTAGCTTGGATTTGAAATCCTCTATCGAGGTTACTCCTAACTGGGTATTTCCTTTAACAAGGCATTATAGTCAATCCCTTAATCAGGTGGTCCTTAACCAGATCTGTTCCTAACAGGACATTTTTGTAAAGCTTCTAACAAGGCTTGGCTCCTAACAGGGTGAACTTCAAAAGAGTTCAAAATACTTGTGGGTATTTATCCCCACCATGGTTTTTCCCATTTGGGTTTCCACGTCAAAAATCATTGTGTCAAGTGGTGAATGGTTTTTGTGGTTATGTTTTGATATGGTTAATCTGTTTAACAGGTAAAGCCACTAAGATGTGTTTAGATGATTGAAAGTGATCTAAAATGTGATATTACTAATGTTAGTAAAGTGGTTTGATGTTTTGATTAAATGGTTTGAGAGTTTTAGATCTGTTACACTGTTATATTGGTATTCTAGCCAACCGGTAAACTTGACAGTGTAGTTGCAGTTTATAGTACAGTGTTTAAACTGGTTAGTTCAGTGATTGATTTATGAGTTGGGTTTGAGTTTGGTGAAAGTTTTATTTGTTTTCTATCTACTGATTGAACCCCCCCCTCTCATTAGTTGATCGGGTCATTATTGATTTATCATATCATCAATTGGTATCAGACCATTTCAGGTCCTCTAGTGTCTAAGCCTAACAGCTTGAGGTAAAGATCTAGAAGAACATGATGAAGAAAGAAGGTCCAAAGTTTAATAGGGAAAACTATAGAATCTGGAGTGATAGGATGAATATCTATATCAAAAGCTTAGGAAGTCAATATTGGGAACATGTTGTTACCAAATATAGCTTTCCTAGTGTGATTCTATTTGATGATCAAAAGAAGGAGCAACAAGAGAATAATCAAGCATTGGAGGCCATTATCAGTTCCTTGTCTTATTCAGAGTACATTGATGTCCATGGTTTGGAAACTACTTATGATGTGTGGAAGAAACTTGAGGATATCTATAGCGGTGATGAGCATGTGAAGATTGCCAAAGAAGAGAATCTGAGAGGTAAATTTGATGACATGTGGATGGTTGAAGGTGAGAATATTCAATAGTGTGGTCAAAAGATCAAGGAGATAGTCAGTGAGATCAAAAGTGTTGGTGGTAAAGTGGAGGATACCACAGTGGTTAGCAAGGTGTTGAGAACCCTTCTATCGATCTACGCTATCCAAGTTGCAACCATTCAGGAACTCAAGTCTATTGATAAAACAAAGGTAACTCTTGAATCCATCATTGGTAAAATAATTGCATTTGAATTAAATGGTTATGATGGAAGTGCTCAGAAATCAGAATCTACATTTAGAGCTTCAGTTTCTAACCTATCGGTAAGAAAAAGTAGAGAAGCTAGTCATAGTTATGAGTCTAGATCCAACAGATAAGTTGATGATGAAGACAATATGATTAAGCTTGAAGGATTGTTGGCCAAGTGGTTACCCAAAGAACCAGTAAGTACAAAGGTATATTACCTTTGAAGTGTTTTGTATGTAACCGGATTGGACATATTACACTCTAACTGCCCAAATTGAGACAATGAGCAGAAATGTGAGAAGTATAAAAAGTACAAAGGAAAAGGTAAAAGAGATTGTGTCATTGTAGTTGATGGAGGAATCACATATGAGGAATCTAAGGGAGATGAAAATGAGGACATTGTCTTTGTTTCCATTACAGAAGAGACAGCAGATTAGAAGGCCTTAGTCTCTCGCATGGATAGTTCTGATGATTGGATTATAGACTGTGGTTGTTCACACCACATGATCGGTGACCGGAGTAAGTTTCACACTTTGAATAATTTGATGGAGGTGTTGTGAGATTTGGAAATGACTTACCCTGCATGGTAAAAGGAAAGGGAACCATCTCTCTTAATGGAAAGAGCAGTGCAAATGATGTCTACTGGGTTGAAGGATTGAAACACAATCTTTTGAGTGTTTCTCAGCTCAATGATAGAGGTTATCCACTGGAATTCAATAATGGAATGTGCAAAATCTATGGAATAAAAGGTGAACTAATTGCAACCAACAAACAGACAAAAGGTAACTTGTTTCACCTGAATTCTAAAGTCAATAGTTGCTTAATTTCTAAAGTAGACGATAGTTGGCTTTGGCATCGAAGATTTTGTCATGTAAATTTTGATAACATTGTAAAAGTCAGTAAGTCCAAATTGGTAAGAGGTTTGCCACAATTGGACAAACCGGTGAATGCTCTGTGTAAGGAATGTCAATTTGGGAAGATGACATCCTCAACTTTTAAGAGAAAATCTTTCTTAGCAAAACATTTGCTAGATTTGGTTCATACAGACCTTTGTGGACCAATAAGGACTAGGAGTATTCAAGGTGATCGGTATTTTATGATCTTCACTAATGATTGCTCAAGAATGATGTGGGTCACATTCTTGAAGGACAAAAAAGAAGCCTTTAGCAAGTTTAAGGCATTCAGAGACTTAGCTGGAAAGGAAAGTGGAAAGAAGATAAAATGCTTAAGAACTGATCAAGGTGGTGAATTTGCTTCAAAGGAATTCACTAGATACTGTGAAGACAATGGAATTAAGAGGAAAATTTTCGCACCTAGGACACTATCAAGAGAGGTGACTATGTTGGTAAGTTTGATGCTAAGAGTGATGAAGGCATATTTCTTATCAAGAGAGGTGACTATGTTGGTAAGTTTGATGCTAAGAGTGATGAAGGCATATTTCTTAGTTACTCCACCAAGAGAAAAGCCTACAAATGTTACAACATCTGGACAAAGAAGATCATTGAAAGTGTTAATGTCCGAGTGGATGAGTTTCCTAAAGATACAGGAGAAACCAGTAAGGATAAGAAGGAAGATGAACCTTACATTCTGATTTTAGAGCCAAAATTGGTGAAGCCAGAAGTTGGTGAAATGAATACAACAGCACCAGTTCAACCAGAACGGGTAGATTCTACAGAAGATGAAGATAGTGAGGAAGAAGAACCTGAAGATCATGATCATGTTATTCCAAGGTATGTTAGAATCAATCATAATCCTGATCAGATTACTGGAGATAAAGATGTTGGTGTGTTAACCAGAAGAAGAATTAGAGAGAATTCTTGTATGATCTCCACTATTGATCCTAGAACAACAAAGGAAGCTTTTGGAGATGATCATTGGATCAAGGCTATGGAAGAAGAGTGCCTTGACCAGATTGAGAAGAACAATACATGGACCCTAGTACCCAGACTGGTGAACAAAAATGTAATAGGTACTAAATGGGTATTCGGGAATAAACTGAATGAAGATGGATTAGTAGTCAGAAACAAAGCCAGATTGGTATGCAAAGGTTATGCATAGGAAGAAGGAGAAGACTATGGTGAGACATTTGCACCAGTTGCTAGATTGGAAGGTGTTAGGATTATACTTGCATTTGCATCATATAGAGGATTCAAAGTATATCAGATGGATGTGAAGTCACCATTTCTAAATGGAATATAGGAAGTCTACATTGAACAACCAGATGGTTATGCTTTGACTGATGCAAAGGATATGGTGTGCAACCTACACAAGGAACTATATGGTTTGAAGCAAAAACCTAGGGCATGGTATGAAAGACTACATTCACACTTGGTGAAGATAGGTTTTCAGAGAACTAGTGAAGACAACAATATATATCTCAAGACTGAAGGAGATAAGATAATGGTTAGTGAGGTATTTGTGGATGATATCATTTTTGGAGGCAATGATAACATGTGTGATGACTTTGCAAATGAGATGAAAAGTGAATTTGAGATGTCTCTGGTAGGAGAGATAAATTTTTTTATAGGTTTACAAATTCAATAGATGAAGAATGGTATTTTTATCACACAGTCCAAATATGTGAAAGAAGTATTGAAGACATTTGGAATGGGAGACTGTAAACCAGTTGGGACACCAATGGTTATAGGCTGTAAACTGTCTACGGATGATGATGTTGCATCCGTTGATGAACAGGAGTACATGTCTATAATAGGGAAATTGCATTATGGTGTTTATAGTAGATCGGATATTGCTCATGCAGTTGGATTAGTTGCCATATTTCAGAAGAACCCGAAGGAGACACACATGGTAGCAACTAAAAGGATATTCAAATATCTGAAAGGTACTATTGATGATGGATTATGGTATCCATATGCAGGTAACATTGATTTGAAAGTCTATACAGATGCAGACTGGCCAAGAAATGTTGATGACAGGAAGAGTACAACTAGAGGTGAATTCTTTCTTGGAGGAAGACTTGTATCTTGGAGTAGCAAAGAGAAAAGTTGTATATCACAGTCAACTGATGAAGTTGAATATGTTGCAGCATATATGAATTGTACCCAGGCAATCTAGATGAAACACATTCTGGAAGGTTTCAAGTTGAAGATTACAAAACCGGTAAGGATTTTCTATGATAACACCAGTGCAATAAATATTTCAAAGAACCCAGTGTTGCATGCTAGATCCAAGCATATTGAGCTGAAATATCATTTCTTGAGAGAGAAAGTGTGGAGTAAAGATGTGTTACTAGAGCATGTATCTACTAAGGAACAGCTAGCGGATGTCTTTACTAAACCTCTGCCTAAGGATTCTTTTGAGTATCTTAGAGGTCAACTATGGGCTGTGCCCCTACATGAAGTTCATTAAGCAGATGTGGAAGACATCAGTCCCGAAGCTTATTGAAGATCTTGAAGCAGGATTGGTGTAGAGTGGATCTACTCCACAGGGGGAGCAGCTAGTTGCAGAATAGTGAAGTATGACACTATATGTTTTACTTTCACTTTGGCATTGTTGTCAAAGGGGGAGAGGAACAGTATGATTGATAGGGAGAAGAACTATAGCCAGTTACCAGTTGAAGACATGGAGATTCGGTTGAAGGAGAGTACATGGAAAAATGTAAACCAGTATTCCTATACTTGTGTATGTGCATTACTCTCAATCATCACAGTCAAAGGGTATTGATATTTGTATTGCCATCAATGCCAAAGGGAGAGATTGTTGGCATTTCATGAAGATTGCATTGATGAAGTATAAGTGTTGTCATTGATGTCAATTACAACCGGTAGTGATGTAGTAATGCAACCGGTAGTTGAGCAGTGAAGGGAACCGGTATTACTATTGAAGTAGTGAGATCAACCAGTAACCCTAACCTATTGATATGTCAAACCCTAACCAATGGAGCTTGGTGAATCGGTTGTGTTGATCTATGATCGAATGGTGATCGGAGATGATTATGCCACGTATGCACTATGCACATGATGAGTTTCAAAGTGGTTTTGGCACGTAGAGATAACTGTTTTATCTTGGGAATGAGCAAGTACATTGCATGAAGTGGAAACCACGTGATGAGTTACATGATCCAATGTGCGGTGATCTAGGAGCGATCGAGGTTGTCTAGATCGATGTGCAGATGATTACTATGTAATCTAACGGTCATGTTTGAACCGATTTGTTTGTAATCTCTATGAGATCTTAGGTTTTGTAATGTGTTACCGACCTATTGTTCTGCTTATAAGGTCGATGAGTTGTTTTGTAGTAGTGTTGACAATTTTGGTTAAGTGCCAATGTGATTGATTGCCGAACCAGAAGGAGTATCTGTAGAATGTGTGAATGTAGATAGGAGCATAAAAAGGATCTAATCAAGTAGACTAGTGCTATTGCCAGATCAGCAAAAATCATGTTGTTCTCTAACAATTACAACAGTTAAATCCCTTAACCGGGCAAGCTTTAGCAGGTTGGTGTTTTCTAAATCCTCTAACCAGGTGATCCATTAGCTTGGATTTGAAATCCTCTATCAAGGTTACTCATAACAGGGTATTGCCTTTAATAGGGTATTGTAGTCAATCCCTCAACCGGGTGGTCCTTAACCAAATATGTTCCTAACATGACATTTTTGTAAAGCTTCTAACAAGGCTTGGCTCCTAACAAGGTGAACTTCAGAAGATTTCAAAATACTTGTGGGTATTCATCCCCACCATGGTTTTTCCCATTTGGGTTTCCACATCAAAAATTATTGTGTCAAGTGGTGAATGGTTTTTGTGGTTATGTTTTGATATGGTTAATCTGTTTAAATGGCAAATCCACTTAGATGTGTTAGATGACTGGAAGTGATTTGAAATGTGTTATAATTAATGTTAGTAAAGTGGTTTGATGTTTTGATTAAATGGTTTGAGAGTTTCAGATCTGTTACACTATTATATTGGTATTCCAGTCAACCAGTAAACTTGACAATGTAGTTGCAGATTATAGTACAGTGTTTAAACTGGTTAGTTCGGTGATTGATTTATGAGTTGGGTTTGAGTTTGGTAAAAGTTTTGTTTCTTTTCTATCTACTGATTCACCCCTCCCCTCTCAGTAGTTGATTAGATCATTATTGATTCATCATATCATCAATATAGACCATGAAATTATATATATATTAAAAACTTGGTTTATACTTATTGCATATCTAAATTCTCTCTTTTATTATATCACATCAAAGTTTGCTGCATTTAACATAATATTAAGTGTTGGAACTCAATCAAGATTTTTCTATCAACAATCATCTCCTAAATATATTAGCATGAGGTTTTCCTTGTGGAAGAACAACCATCATATTGCAAACTATTCTAAAAATACTAGTGTGAACCACTCTATATGTGCAAATAAGAATAGATACATATGTATGTAAATAAGATGTCATTAAATGGGTAAGTGCACAAAGATGGTGGTCAAAAAGGGGGCTATAAGTGGACACTTTTTTTCTAAAATTAGGTGAACTTGAACTTGGAGGCAAAATTTGAAAGTCATCCACTCAAGATATGAAGATAATCAGAGAACAAATATTGTAGTACTCTGAATCTAGTTTCCAAACTACTTAACGTTTTCAAAATTGGATAAGATTAAGGGGGTCAAATCCTTCACGCATGAAAAATAGACCCTAATTTTTTCAGAAAAAACATAACATAGTGTCTGACGTGCGCATCAAAAAAGTCATATTTAGATTTAGTATTTTGACAAATCCTTTGGCAGAAAGATAGCTAAGAGTGAGCACTAGAAGATGTGTATTTTTTTGTAATTTTTTGTTGAGTATTTATTTTTTTATGATTTTTCCAATAGAGCACATCCTGAAAATTAGGTACCTTTTCGTGCGCGAAGCATAAGTTGCACTAAAAAAATTGAAAAATGCAATTTTAAAAAAAAAAATTGTAAAGAAACAAGTTCACTACAATAATATATAATTTTTTTAAAATTTGGATAATTATATCAAAAGTTATTAAAAAAATGGTGCACGTATGTCTGTGAGAACTATGGAGACACTGGTAAAAGAAATTCAATAATAATATGTTATTGTTGTTCAAATTTTAAAAAAAATATATGGTTAGAAAGCTCAGAAGATGGGTGAAAATATGGGGGAAATTTTATAAATACCCACTTGATCATGACAAAGTCGAGAAACCAAATTGATAAAATAAAACATGCCAAAAAGGAGGGAAATGGAGGGAAATCAAACTTCCAAACAGTAGCTTTGTCATCCAGGCCTATTTCCAAGCCTAAACAGACAAAAGCGTGTACGGGGTACCTATAGTATAAAAAGAGCGTATGAGGTACTTGTGGTGTAAGAAGCGTGTACGTTCTATGTTAACTATAAAAAGCACGTACATGCTATTTTTACTATAAAAAGCACATACGCGCTATTTGTACTATAAAAAGCATGTATGCGCTATTTTTACTATAAATAGCACATACAGGCTAAGTTTTTTTAAATTTTGGGAGTGTGTATAATATGCTATTGTATATATATATAATATGTGTATATACATATAATATATAATTTATATATAATATAAAAATATATATATATAATATTTATATATATATGTATATTTAATAATTTATAATATATTAAATATATATACACACATATGTGTGTGTGTGTATGTGTATTGTCTCCCTCTCTCCCCCTCTCAAGCACGTACAAGGTGCCTCTCTCTCTCTCTCTCTCTCTCTCTCTCTCTCTCTCTCTCTCTCTCTCTCTCTCTCTCTCTCTCTCTCTCTCTCTCTCTCTCTCTCTTCCTCTCCCTCTCTCCCTCCCTCCATCCCCTCTCTCTTCCTCTCCCTCCAATATATCTTCTTTTTGTTTGCATATATATAAGGTGATAAGAAGATTGACAAGGTGGTCGGTTTTCTTTTTTTTTTAAAGAAGATAGGATATAAAGTAGAACATTTGAAGAAAATGAACGTATTGGTTGGATAATATTTATGGGTCGTATGGTGTACTAGGGGTTCATATGGTGTATTATGACCCCTCAGGTGTCATTATGGGTCATATGGTGTTCTATGATCCCTTAGGACACCATCTGACCCCTTAGAACTCCATATGGTGTCGTTCTGGGTCATATGGTGTCCTAAAGGGGCATATGGTATTCTATGACCCCTTAGGATACCATATGATCCCTTACATGTCATTAGAGGTCATATTGTTTCCTAAGAGGTCATATGGTGTCCTATGACCCCTTAGAACACCATATGACCCCTTAACACACCATACAACCCATAACGACACCATATGGTGTCCTAAGGGGTCATAGGATGCCATATGACCCCTCAGGACACCATACAACCCATAACAACACCATATGGTGTCCTAAAGGGTCATTTGGTGTTTTATGACCCCTTAGGACACTATTTGGCATCATTATAGGTCCTATGGTGTGCTAAGGGATCATATAGTGTCCTATGATCCCTTAGGATACCAAATGACCCCTTAAATGTTGTTAGGGGTTGCATTGTGTTCTAAGGGTCATATGGTGTCCTATGAGCCATTAGGACACCATATGGTATCGTTATGTGTCTTATGTTGTCGTATGACCCCTAGGACACCTTATGACCACTTAGGACACCATATGGTGTCGTAAGGGGTCATATGGTCTCCTACGACCCCTTAAGACACTATTTGACCCCTTAGGACTCCATATGGTGTCATTATGGGTCGTATGGTGTCCTAAGAGGTCATATAGTGTTTTATGACCCCTTAGGACACCATTTGGTGTCATTATAGGTTGTATGGTGTGCTAAGGGGTCATAAGGTGTCTTATGACCCCTTAAGACTCCATATGACCTCTTACGTGTCGTTATGGGTCATATGGTGTCCTAACGGGTCATATGGTATTCTTTGATCCCTTAGGACACCATATGATCCCTTAGGACTCCATATGGTGTCGTTATGGGTTGTATGGTGTCCTAAAGGGTCATATGGTATTCTATGACCTCGTAGGACACCATATGATCCCTTAGGTGTCATTAGAGATCATATTGTCTCCTAAGAGGTCATATGGTGTCCTATGACCCCTTAGGACACCATATGACCTCTTACAACACCATACGACCTATAACGACATCATATGGTGTCCTAAGGGGTCATATGATGCCATATGACCCCTCAAGATACCATACAACCCATAACAACATTGTATGGTGCCCTAAAGGGTCATATGGTGTTCTATGACCCCTTAGGATACTATTTGGAATCATTATAGGTCCTATGGTGTTCTAATGGATCATATAGTGTCATATGACCCCTTAGGATACCATATAACCCCTTAGATGTTGTTAGGGGTCATATTGTGTTCTAAGGGTCACATGGTGTCCTATGAGCCATTGGGACACCATATGGTATTGTTATGTGTCTTATGTTGTCGTATGACCCCTAAGACACCTTATGACCACATAGGACACCATATGGTGTCATTAGAGGTCATATGGTGTCCTAAGGGGTCATATGGTCTCCTACGACCCCTTAGGACACTATTTGACCCCTTAGGACTCCATATGGTGTCATTATGGGTCGTATGGTGTCCTAAGAGGTCATATAGTGCTTTATGACCCCTTGGGACACCATTTGGTGTCATTATGGGTTGTATGGTGTGCTAATGGGTCATATGGTTTCTTATAACTCTTTAGGACTCCATATGACCTCTTGCGTGTCGTTATGGGTCATATGGTGTTCTAACGGGTCATATGGTGTTCTATGATCCCTTAGGACACCATATGATCCCTTAGGACTCCATATGGTGTCGTTATGGGTTGTATGGTGTCCTAAAGGGTCATATGGTATTCTATGACCTCCTAGGACATGATATGATCCCTTAGGTGTCATTAGAGGTCATATTGTTTCCTAAGAGGTCATATGGTGTCCTATGACCCTTTAGGACACCATATGACCCCTTAAGACACCATACGACCCATAACGACATCATATGGTGTCCTAAGGGGTCATACGATGCCATATGACCCCTCAGGATACCATACGATCCATAACACCACCATATGGTGCCCAAAAGGGTCATATGGTGTTCTATGACCCCTTAGGACACTATTTGGCATCATTATAGGTCCTATGGTATTCTAAGGGATCATATAGTGTCCTATGACCCCTTAGATATTGTTAGGGGTCGTATTGCATTCTAAGGGTCATATGGTGTCCAATGACCCATTGGACACCATATGGTATCGTTATGTGTCTTATGGTGTCGTATAACCCCTAGGACACCTTATGACCATTTAGGACACCATATGGTGTCATTAGGGGTCATATGGTGTCCTAAGGGGTCATATGGTGTCCTAAAACCCCTTAGGACACTATTTGACCCCTTAAGACTCCATATGGTGTCGTTATTGGTCGTATGGTGTCCTAAGAGGTCATATAGTGTTTTATGACCCCCTAGGATACCATTTGGTGCCATTATGGGTCGTATGGTGTGCTAAGGGGTCATATGGTGTCTTATGACCCCTTAGGACTCCATATGACCTCTTATGTGTCATTATGGGTCATATGGTGTCCTAAGGAGTCATATGGTGTCCTATGACCCCTTAGGACACATGCATGGATCCCTAGGATACCATATGATGCCTGAGAATACCTTTTGACCCTAGAGAGGGAGAGAGGGGGAGGAGAGGGAGGCAATGGGAGAGAGATACACCTAAGAGAGGAGGAGAGTGAGATAGAGAGATAGAGACTGAGAGGGAGAGATGAGAGATAAATGAGAGAGAGAGAGAGAGAGAGAGAGAGAGAGAGAGAGAGAGAGAGAGAGAGAGAGAGGAGGTATAGAGAGATCTAAGAGTTGGATAGAGGGATAGGGAGAGAAAGAGAGACATAAGAGGTGAAGGGGGGAAAGGTGAGAGAGAGAGAAAGAGAGGGTGAGAGATAGAGAGAGTTTGAGTGAGAGGGAGGAAGGGGTGGAAGGATATTACAAGAGACTAGAGAGAGAGAGGTGTGAAGAAAGGGAGAGAGTGAGAAAGAGAGGTAATGAGAAAGGGAGAGAGGGAGGGAGAGGGGAGAGGGAGAGAATGAGAGAGAGACACTTGAGAGAAGGAGAGAGTGAGATAGAGAGAATGAGGATGAGAGGGAGAGACTTAGGAGACAAAGAATGGGAGAGAGAGAGAGAGAGAGAGAGAGAGAGAGAGAGAGAGAGAGAGAGAGAGAGAGAGAGAGAGAGAGAGAGAGTGGGAAAGAGATACACTTGATAGAGGAGGAGAGTGAGATAGAGAGATAGAGAGGCAGATAGGGAGAGAGGCTTAAGAGAGAAAGAATGGGAGAGAAGAAGGGGTATAGAGAGAGAGAGAGAGAGAGAGAGAGAGAGAGAGAGAGAGAGAGAGAGAGAGAGAGAGAGAGAGAGAGAGAGAGAGAGAGAGAGAGAGAGAGACTTGATAGAAGAGGAGAGATATTTGAGAGAGGGAGAGAAACTTGATAGAGATATTTGAGAGAGGGAGAGAAAGAGAGGGATATATGAAAGAGAGAAAGAGGGTGAGGGAGATGAGAAAGAGATAGAGAGATACTTGAGAGAGGGAAGAAAGTAGAGAGGGAGATGCCTAAGAGACAAAAATGTAGGGGTTAAGGAAGAGAGAGGGGGAATGTAGGGAAGAGATGAGAGACATAATGCTGATATGAGCATGCTAATTACTGAAATTTGACTAAGTCTGAAATTTATAAGAATACTCAAAAAACTAGAATCTCCATTATAACTCTGAGAGATCTAGAACCACTCTCAAACATCCTGAAAGTATATACATAAAATATAACTTAAAGTATAAGTGACATTTCTCTTTGTCCAAAGAGAAATGTCACTTATACTTAAATGTTATATTTTATGTATATATCCTACTGAAAAACCTAATGGAATGCTAGGTGATTTACATTTTATTGACAGACAGAACCGCATACGCCGTTTTAGTTTTTACTTAAACCACATACGCGGTTAGTATTCTTTATACCACGTACGCAGTTAGTATGTTTTAAACCACGCACGCGGTTTAGCTTTGGTTAGGCTTTGGTTAGGCTCGGCAAAACGAGCCTAAACGTGTACGGGGTTCTTTAAATTTGAAATACCCCGTACGAGTTTTGGTGTTTTTCATGTTTTTTTTTTGGTGTGTCCACTTTTCTAACCACCATCTTTGTGCACTTACCCAAATTTTAAAAATCATTTTCAATACATATAGGAGAATATACATGAGAAGGCACATGTATTGTCTCACCTACCAAGCACTAACCTAATTTGAATCAAAATAATGTATAATGCAACTCTTTTATAGGTTGTGCACGTGTCTATAAAAATACATTTAAAAATAGGAAACCATTAATTCATTTACAAGGAACACGAAAAATTTCAAATATAAGTAGATATTTTATTATATAAAAAGGGTCTTAATTTTATACCTTTTTCTTACAATAAGATCACTATGGTACTCTAGAACTTCATAATCTAGCTTGTATCTATTGATAATAGTATCGATGGCATCATCTACTAACTATTTGTAGAATCATCCCAAAGCCTACATGTAAATCTCCTCAATAAACTCAAATGCATATAGAAGGCATGCCTCTACAATTCTACTTGGGTAGTATAAGATATGATTGGGATGGCTAGATATATGAAGAATACCATGATAAAAAGAATTAAAATAATTATGAGAAGTTTAGGTCATGGATCAATATAGTGAGAAGGTTCCTATATAGTGAAAAGAAGGAAAAATTGAAATAGAAACACCATGCACAATAGAGCTAGAAACACTTTTACCATCAAAGGTAGAAACATGATATCATAAATCATTTTAAGAATCTTATTTTAATAATTTTACTATAATTTTTGTTATATGTTACTATAATTATTTTAAGAATCTTCAAAAACTTGTAAATTTGTGGCATTATCTAAGACACTCTAGTAGAGGAACTAATTCCACAAAATTATCTTTAATCTATATTGGTTCATGGGCATCAAAATATTTAATTAAATTCAAAACATTGATCCTATAAGAAACAAATCTCTCACTTTTCATGGCATGTTGATTGCATACTTTTTTTAATTACTAGCTCAAAATGTCCTTGCACCTATAAAAAAATTCACCTTCCTCTTAAGTGCTAATAAGAGTCCATCTAGGAGAGCTACCCCATTGGTTGTCCATTAAAATTATATCTTATAGGATGCCAAGAAGGTTTTTCCCTTCAAAATTTACAACTCTTTTCTTGCCCCCACTTTAGTTTTTCAATTTGGATCAATCAAACCTTAGAGTCCAATTTTTTTCTGTTTGTATTAGTGAGTTCACCAAGGTTCTTACGTATAGAATCTAACATATCCAATATTTATTCAATTTTTGTTATAAGATCAAATCTTAAGTTCTAATATTTTTCATTTATGGGTAGGTATTTTATGTTGTCCGGTTTCATCTAACTTATAATAATTTACCTCTATACACTTAAATTGTGCAACACTAGTATATTTTTCTTCTACATTTAAAATTATTTTAGAGTAACCATCTTCATCTTCTTCTATTTCGTTTGTTGGGTCCCCTTCCAACTGTCCTAATAGATCTTCTTCTAATGAGTCTTCTTCATGTTAGATTAGACCAACTTATAAATTCCATTGAAGTAGATTTATATCTTGATCAAATGAAATAATTTCTACAACAAAAATATCCTCAATTTTCTCAATATAATATTAATAATATAATTTAACATATTTTTTATTTACCTATCGTATTTTCTCAATAGAATATTGTTTTCCATATTTAAGTTCAACTATGCTCTATAGTATATTGTTAAATTGAATGACAATCATGGAGGCAAATAATGCATTTCTATTTTGTTTTTATTTTTTTATTGTATTTAAGTTGAGAAGGTTGCAGATGTTAGAACAATATTGCAAGAGAAAAATAGTGCAACCCAAGGTTAAAAACAAATATTTGACTGGGTGAAGATGGTTGTCCAATAGCCATAAACATAACTAATACACAAAATCTAAAGCTTGAAAATAATCATAAACAACTGAACAACAATGATATAGACATGAGAGGTGTTGAAACTATTGGAGTTATTTGTTCAACCCCACAAGCCCATGAATCACCTACAAGAAAAGAACCTATCACAAACTAAGATCAAGTAAGAATAAGTTACTCAACAACCTGAGAATTGTGTATTGATGCACAAATATTATTTTACAACGAACGAATGAATCCTTATGAAAAGGATGAATGAAACCCTAAAGAAAGATTAAATCAGCTAGTGCCAAGTGTCATAATCATAATGAATAAGATAACATAAACTATTATTAGCCTAATCTAATAAAACAAAAAGCACCTAAGTTTGGATTAAGTGAATAAAGTAATAAAGGACCTAATTATAGAATTAATTAGATAATGTACTAATTACTCCAACATCCCCCCTTAAGATTAACTTAGGGATAAGTTAAAGAGATCATAATAAATGCAAGCATGAATGGGTCCCAATAACAAGGGCCTAATTAGGGGCTGATGTACAAACCAATGCAACTCTCACAAGCAGGGAAGTAGAGAAAACCTAGTGGGAGAAAAAATTGTCTCCAAATGAGAGAAAAGAAAAAGAAAAGAGTACACGTGACAAAAATGAAAAACTCAAGATGTCCCCCAAGTACCGAATCAATCTCATAAGTACAACCAATAATCCCAATAGGAGAGAAATAAAGAAATGATGTATCCCCCCATAAAAGAGAAACTCCAATATCGAAGATGAAAGCTTGAGAATAATGCTAATGAAGATCCAAGAGAGGTGAACCGTGTCCTCCCCCCCCCTTGGGAAGAAACAAATCCAATTGTCAAGGTAGAAGAAATTCCATGAAAGGAGATGGAAGGAATAGTCTCATGATTTGTGTCATGAAAGATTTCTCAATGGTCCACATGTCTTAATCAAGAGATGCTAAATCAAATGAAAAAAATCCAAACTGTGAAGATACCTAATCAACAACCTCAGAAAGCATTGATGAAGATGAGATGACAAGAATGCTCAAGCTACCATCAAAGAGGAACAAAATATCCTCAATCGTGTCCTCAATGTTTGGAGTGTGTGATGTATCAAATAACCCTACAATTTCTGGCAAGTACTCACCCTACAATAGTAAAACTGGAAGGGAACAATGATCCTGCTAAATTGTGTTGATCTAAATGAAGAAGTAGGGGGTGGAGGAGGAGGTAAAACAAAAGTATCAGGAACCATGGTGGATTATGGAAGCACACATATGTTCAAGTGACCAAACCTCTCCTCAAGTTTCTTGATGCATGAGAGTTAGGACTAGACAATGGAACTACATGCTTGGTGGAAGCAAAATGAGAGAGCTCATACAATCGAGATGCATGATCAACACTACCAACTACAATAAGCTCTTTACTATGTAGGTCTCTGATAAACACTAAATTATATGTGAACTCTATTGTCTTACATTTCCCACTATGAGTTATTTGATATATGGAAAAGAGGTTGGATGATAATGAAGGGACACAAAGTACATCATTAAATGTGCCATCATCAACTTCTATGGAACACCTCTTAGTAACACTCTATAAGTGATTACCCATCAAAATATGTGGTGAAGTGTAAGGCTTGCATGAAGAGAAGATGCCCATAGATGAAGCCATATGATGAGAGGTTGTTGAATTAAGAAGCTAGTGACTAGACTACAAATGTGTGGATGCAAAGAAAGCATGGCCCTTCACAATGTCTTTGTCACATGCCATACAAGCAAACCCAAAATGTGCAAATTGAGAAGTGGTAGAAGAGATTGAACTAGATGAAGGTGGCTCAATATTATTCTTCTAGAGAAGTTTCTTCAACTCATCCATCTTCTTTGCATAACATCAATGATCATCATGTCTTTTTGCAATATGCACACTTGGGTTTATCCTTCTTAGATGAAGACCTCTTAGAAGAGGAAGAAGAATTTGAAGAATCTTGTGATTGAGTGTCCTTGGGCTGCTCATATGACTTGTAATCCTTGCGCTTTTGTTTCTTGCCTTTTCCATTTGAAGGCTTCTAGCCTTTAGTGTTCTATGATGCAAGTAGAGCCTATGATTTAGAAAGCTACAATCTACCCATGTTTGAACCAACTTTGCTTGCTCCCTAGTGAGGGATGAAGCAAAATAATCAAGTGAAGGCATGTTGAACTGGGTACCAAGGGCATCTTTACAGACATAAAAAGGTCAACACAAAAAATGAATAAATGGGACCAAGTTTGTTAAGGATAGAGAATCAATTGAGATTCCTCCTTTTGAATATGACATTGTTGCAACTGTAATCTAAAATAATTGAGTTTGTTGAAGAAATTTTGGATGCTATTAAAATTTGTAGGATTCCATCCAATAAGATCATTCTCCAATTGAAATCCCCTCAATGTATCTAGCTTCTCAAAGAAGGACCCCAATATCATCTATATTTGCTAGGGTGTGGTGCAAGACTCAACATGAAAGAGAGGATATGGAGACATAGACAACTTTGTCTTCTCAATAATATTTGTAGGCTCAATTTTTGTACCCATGGTCACTATGTATAACCCATGCTTCTTAAATTAATCTCCATTTATTTTTTCCAATTATAGTAGTTGAATGGAGTGAGGGGAGTAACATGATTTAGATCCAAGATATATGAATTAAAAAAAGTATAGAAAAGGATTGATATAACAATATAAATCCTTTCAATACAAAAAAAATTACCCAATTTGCATGTTTTCCAATAAAAGAATCTTATAAAGGAAATCTAAGATCTGATGAAAATATCAAACACTTGATAAACATTCTTTATAATGGCCCTAAGATATGTGTAGAGGACTGAACTAGCTTTTTGATGCTGCAAGAATCATGAAAAATGGAGCTCGAATGTGAAAGTTATGACCCTCCAAACACAGACAACTAGATTTTTCTTCAAAGGCCTATAGAATTCACCAAAAGCAAAATCTACAAATAAAAACATCCACCATAGGATTATGTTCAGAATTAGCTTTTTGACATTATATTTAAAAAAAAAAAATAGACACTACATGTAAAAGTTATGGCAAAAAGAAAAATAGGATAAATTTAGTTAGCTGATAACTAATTCACATGACCCTTTTAATTTGATTTTCACAAGATCTACTCACTAGATACAAAATCTAATGGTTATGCAAATGGTTATTTGGGGTTATGAACAAAACCCAATTAATTTTTTTCAAATGAATGTGCAAAAAAAGTTATGGTCAATTTTCTTTTTTTTTGTTTCTTAGTTTTTCTCACAAAATTTGACAAATTGACAATGACCAAAGTTTTTTCATGGCGAAGAAAAAAAACCTAGAAATTGTTTTTGTTAAGGTTTCAAGTAGATCTGAAGCAAATATGAACTAACAATTATATGCATATTTAAATACCAAAGATAAAGAAATAAAACAGGACACAGACAACACAGAGATTTAACGTGGTTCACCCAGAATGGGTTACGTCCACCATACATAGTCATCCAATCTTTCTTATTATCCAGCAAAAAAAGTACATCAATTACAATGCCTTAAGCATCCCAGCCGCTTATAACATGTGTTTTTAGGGCAAAAACAAAGTCGGCCTTTTTAGGGTTTTATTACAATGTCGGTTTTCATCAAAAAAATACCCAAAAAACAATTTCTTGGGGGCTATCGCCCTCGAACCCCTGCCCGAGGCTTGGCCTGGCCCCACACCTCGGCAAGGATACGTGTTGAGTGTACAGTACTTTGCTGATCAGTCACCACATTTCAACAATCTCCCACTTGAAGACTGATACTACATGACACCACTGTACATGCAACATCTGCTGGATAAAACACTAGGACTCGACTGATATAAATTCCACAATTATCAATCAAGAAGACCAATAGAAACTGATGAAGAAATCAGCTTCTCCTGTGGAATTGCCTTCGTGAACATATCAGCAGGATTCTCACTTGTGTGAATCTTCTCAAGCCGTAACTGACCCTCCTCCAAAACAGTCTGGATGAAGTGGTACCTGAGCTAAATGTACTTTGTCCTTGAATGAAAAGCAGAGTTCTTCGCAAGATGAATGGCACTCTGGCTATCAGTATACAATGGGTGATCCTCCTATGTCTGACCCAATTCCTCCAGAAAACATTGTAACCAAATCATCTCCTTGCTGGCTTCTGTAGCAGCAACATACTTAGCTTCAGTGGTTGAAAGTTCAACAACCTTTTTCAGCCTAGAAATCCAACTGACTGCAGTTCCCCCTATAGTAAAAACATACCCTGTAGTGCTCCTCCGTGAATCAATATCACCTACCAGATTAGAGTCAACAAATCCACTCAGAGCAACATTAGATCCTTTGAAACATAATGCCTTCATAGTGGTTCCTTTCAAATACCGAAGGATCCATTTCACAGCATTCCAATGTTCCATACCTGAATTACTCATAAACCTGCTCACAACTCCCACTGCATGTGCAATATCTAGCCTTGTGCATACCATTGCATACATCAGACTGCCAACAATTGATGAATACGGGATGTTAGACATTTTCTTTACTTCTTCCTATGCCTTTGGGCACATCTCCTTAGTCAATTTGAAATGACTAGCCAAAGGTGTACTAACTGCTTTTGCATCCTGCATGTTAAATCTTTTCAACACCTTCTTTATATATTCACTTTGGGACAAATTCAAGGTTCTATTTTTCCTGTCCTATGTAATCCTCATACCCCAAATTTGCTTAGCTACACCCAAATCCTTCATAGCAAATGACCTGGCTAATTTCTGTTTAAGATCATTTATGTGTTCCATGTTAGAACCAGCAACAAGCATGTCATCAACATAAAGCAACAGGTTAATATAACTGCCATTATCCAATCTCTTAAAATATACACAATGATCAAAATGACATCTATGATAACCGTGTTTAGCCATGAAACTATCAAATTTTAAATACCATTGTTGGGGTGCTTGCTTTAGGCCATACAAACTTTTCTTCAACCTGCACACCAAGTTCTCCTTACCTTTGAGCTCATATCCCTGTGGTTGCAACATGTAAATTTCCTCCTCCAAATCTCCATGGAGAAAAACTATTTTCACATCTAATTGTTCAAGATGTAAGTCATCTGCAGCCACAAGACTAAGTACAGTTCTAATTGAAGTCATTTTTACAACTGGAGAAAATATTTCATCATTATCTATACCTTTTTTCTGTGCAAAATCTTTTTCCACAAGTCTGGCCTTATATCTTTTCTGACCTCCTTCCTCCTCCTTCAGCCGATAAACCCATTTGTTAGGCAAGGGATTTGTTTTGCAGGTAAAGGGACTAAGTCCCAAGTCTTATTTTTCATTAAGGAGTCCATCTCCTCTTTCATACCTAGCTCCCACTGTTGTTTGGCATCCACCTGCATTGCTTCTTCATATTCTTCTGGTTCACCAGAATCAGTTAATAATATAGAATACAAAGAAGGAGAAAATCTTTCAGGGGGTCTACTTGACCTCGTAGAACGTCTAACACTTGCAAGAGTTTGTGGGACATTCTGTTGTTACTGAGCATCAGGTACCTGTGGCATTTCATTTTCAGGAATCTCATCCAACATGACATATTCTTGCTTTGTCCTGTTCATGCTTCTTTTCCTGCATCTGTTCTTTATACATAACCTTCTCATTGTATATAACATCTCTACTTCTAGTTATTTTCTTATTTTCAAAATCCCATAACCGATAGCCATATTCATCTATCCCATATCTAATGAAGGTACATTTCTGAGATTTAGCATCAAGCTTGGTTCTGTTTTCTTTATCAACATGGACAAAAGCTTCACAACCAAAGGTTTTCAGAAAAGAATAATTTACCTTTTTACCAGTCCATGCCTCCTCTGGAATACCACCATCCAAAGGGGTTGAAGGTCCTCTATTTATCAAATAGACAGTAGTATGTACAACATCTGCCCAAAAATGTAAGGGCAATCCAGCATGCAATCTCATGCTCCTCGCGCGTTCCATGATAGTCCTATTCGTTCTCTCTGACACACCATTTTCCTGTGGAGTTCCTCGAACTATCTTCTGCTTTCTAATCCCATTTAAGGAGCAGTAATCTTCAAATGCTTTGCTGTAATACTCACCTCCATTATCCGATCTGAGACACTTCAACTTTTTTCCTGTCTCATTCTCAACCAAAGCTTTCCATTTCTTAAAACTTTTAAAAACATCTGATTTTTGTTTTAGGAAATATACCCATGTTTTCCTGGTTGAGTCATCAATAAAAATAACATAATAACAAGAGCCACCAAGAGATGATACCTGAGCCAGTCCCCATACATCTGAATGCACAAGCTCTAACTTCTCACTCTTCTTCTCTTTCCCAACCTTGAAAAATCTGACTCTTTTCTGTTTGCCATAAACACAGTTTTCACAGAACTCTAAATCAATCTTCTTTAGTCCTGGCAATAGATTTTTGGAGTGAAGGATTTTCATCCCTTTCTCACTCATGTGCCCAAGCCTATGGTGCCACATTATCGAATCTGTTCTTGCAACATCTATTGTTGTTGTCCCTGCAGTAACTTTATCTGTAGCAGCTAAGGTAGAGTAAGTGTTACCAGTACATAGATATAATGTGCCTACCTTCGCACCTTTAGCTACTACTAATGATCCTTTACTGACCTTCCAGATACTATCTGAGAAGGTAACTATGCAACCTTCACTACCTAGTTGCCCTGCAGAAATTAAATTTCTTCTTAAGTTAGGAACATGTCTTACCTCCTGCAGAAACCAGTCATTTCCATTCTGCAACTTGATCTTTATCTTTCCTTTTCCAACAATTTGACAGGGCTCATCATCACCCAAATATACTTGTCCAAAATCACCTTGAACATAATCTAGAAAATATTTTCTATGGGGTGTAGCATGAAATGAAGCTCCAGAATCTATTACCCAGGAATCATTAACATTATCCAAACATAAGATTAAAGCATCTTGTAAAGTATTACTTGCAATATTAGCTTCCTTACTGTCATTTTCATTTTTGTCTCCTTCTTTTTTTTTCCGAGACCAACAGTCTTTCTTTAGATGACCAGGCTTTCCGCAGTACTAGCAATCTTTCTTTCTTCTAGATTGAGAGCATCCTTTATTTGACTTCCCTTGTGACTTCTCATTCCAAGGGCCTTTTCCTCTTTCCTTTGATCTTCCTCTGTTCTCCACATTCAAAACACTACTTGATGATGTTGGAGTCTCACCTGTGCTTTTCCTTCGCATTTCTTTGCTTAGGATAACACCAACAATATCATCAAATACCAAAGTATTTTTACCAGAGACAAAGTTACTTACAACCATAACCAAGCTATTCTAGCTTTCTGGCAAAGAACATAAAATCAAGAGAGCCCTAACCTCTTCTGCAAAGGTAATTTTTACTGAAGACAATTGATTGCTAATTGTATTAAATTCATTTAAGTGCTTCGCTACAGATCCTCCCTCACTCATTTTCAAATTAAACAAACGCTTCATAAGAAATACCTTATTCGAAGCTGAGGGTTTCTCATACAACTTAGCCAATGTTGCCATCAAATCTACAACCGTTTTTGTTTCTGTTATATTGAATGCTACAGACGGTGCAAGGCACAATCGAATGGATCTCAGTGCCTTTCTATCTAAAATGTCCCACTCTTCATCTGACATTGTGGTTGCTTTCTTTGCCTTTCCTTCCAATGGCCGCCACAAATCCTTTTGATACAGGTAATCCTCCATCTGCATTTTCCATAACTGATAATTCTGGCCGTTAAACTTTTCGACCTTGAATTTGGAATCCTCCATTGCTCCCACTCAAATCTGAGAGTCCTGCCAATTTACAGAATACCTCACTCTGATACCAATTGTTAGGGTTTCAAGCAGATCCGAAGCAAATATGAACTAACAATTATATGCAGATTTAAATACCAAAGATAAAGAAATAAAACAGGACACAGATAACACAAAGATTTAACATGGTTCACCCAGAATGGGTTACGTCCACCATACACAACCGTCCAATCTTTCTTATTATCCAGCAAAAAAAGTACATCAACCTTACAATGCCTTAAGCATCCCAGCCGCTTATAACACGCGTTTTTAGGGCAAAAACAAAGTCGTCCTTTTTAGGGTTTTATTACAATGTCGGTTTTCATCAAAAAAGTCGGACCCCGGCAAGGATACGTGCTGAGTGTACAGTACTTTGCTGATCAGTTGCCACATTTCAACAGTTTTTTCTTGAAGATGTGCCAATTTGTCTTCTCAATGTTGGATCTTTCAAAATTTGAACATAAACTTAGCAAATTTGGAGCTTTGATTCCATATTGGAGTTATTTGTTCAACCCCACAAGCCCATAAATCACTTGTGAACATAACACCTGCCAAAAAAGGAGATCAAGCAATAATAATTTGCTTAACAACTTGAGAATTGTATATTGATGCACAAAGATTATTTTACAATGAATGAATGAATCCTTAGGAAAAGGATGAGTGAAGTCTTAGATGCAAACCCTAAAACAAGATTAAATTAGCTAGTGCCAAGTGTCACAATCATTATGAATGCGACAACATAAGCTATCATTAGTCTAATCTAATAAAAACAAAGGCACCTAAGTTTATCTTAAGTGAATAAAGTAATAAAGGACCCAATTAGAATTAATTACGCAATGCCTTAATTACTCCAACACTTGAAACGACATATCGATTTTTTCTTCACTCTTCAACCATGATACAAATTTATCATTATTGCATTTGCTTGAATGTTTCAACAACTTTTTTAATAAATCAATTCAGTGCATATTCCACAATCATGGAATTCCTTGAGATGACATATCTTAGAGGTATTTTGTTAAAGAGTTCACATGCCTTGTCTATTCTTCCACATTTTGCATATATGTCTACTAGAGCATTTCAACTATAATATCTCACAAAAATCCTCTTTCGATTACGTTTTAATGGATGTCCATGCCATGTTTCAAAGCTCTCATTTTGGCAGAAGCAAGGAGAATGTTGGCAAAGGCTGTGGGATTTGGCTTTATACCTGCAATTTAATTTGCTTGAAAGTTTCCAAAGCCTTTTCAATAAATCTATTGAGTGCATATATTGTAATCATTGTAGTCCATTTGACCACATTTCTTAAAGGCGCGTTGTCACAATCCAAGTGCCTTGTCTGTTCTTCCACATTTTGCATACATGTCTACCAAGGTCGTTGTAAGTACAACATCTAAAAAAAATATTTATCCTTTATGCTTTATGGATGTCCATACCCTCTTTCAAAAATCCCATTTTGGCACAAACAAGGAGGATGCTAGCAAAGCTTGTAGAATTTGATTTTACACCTGCCAAATGAAAGACAATTTATAGAAGCCATAACATTAGCAAACAACTAAGTTATTTTTTGCACCACATGATTCAATGAAAAAAAAATGGTAGGAGTATAGTTGTAGGAAGAAAGAACTCACAATCCAAAACCTTGTGCTACTACCTCAACATGAAAGACAACCATTCTAAGCCACTTTACCCAATAAATTTGACTTGCAAACGTATTAATTAATGAAAACTATCCCTAGCAGATTACGAATATTATCAATGATGGCAATGAGACAAAATGCCAATTACATTTCCTTGAAATCTCTTGAACCCTTTTCAACAAATTTATTTTGTATATATCTTGCAATCATGTGATTCCATGAGACCACATTTCTTTGAGGCATTCCCTACATACAGTTCGTGTATTGCATCAAAACCCTACTTCCACATTTCGTGTTTCTACAAATGATGGACATGGATGAGAACAACCACCTTGTAAACGGGAACGAAAACGAAAAGAGGAACAACAAAGACGAAACAACAAATATAAAACTAAAAATAATATACAACTAAAAACAATATATGAGAACCACTACTCATGAAACATGGGTCAATGATTTTGACTGAAAAACTACGCATTTGAATTTGATAACAATATCACGTAATATACGAAAAGTTGCTCGAGTTAAATGAACCCCACGAAAGCTACCAAATAATTAACTCTTAAGTGTGTGACGTTTAAACCCAGCCCTACTAGCTCCTCAAGGGAGAAATTGCCGTTTAACTGTCATCCAAGAATAGAGAAATGGCTACAATAAAACTTGTGAGGATGAGGAGAGTGTTTGTGTTTCATTGGGATCGTCATTACAGTTACATCACTGATTTTCTAATTCACCTAGAGAAGGGATTTCAAGAAAACCGTATGATCAGAATCAGAAATGTATCATACCGAAATGAGTGATATTCTTAAAAATGGAATCTATGAATTTTATATGAAATTCATGTGAAAATTTAAAACCTGTAATTCTGGTAGAAATATATGGAGTAACAATGCAATTTCCCAGTTCAAATAACACAATGCCAATAACATCCGTTGCCAATCTCAATCTGAGAACCTTATGTGGGCAGGGTGAGTTGAATGGGATGCTACACATTCTGCTAACAGAGCACAACACCCCTGGAGAGTCCAACACATATATTCGATTATTGCAGATCTGCGTTACCAAGAAGGCGCTTTCACAAGGCAAACAAACCCACTCTCTCATCATTCAAAGGGGATATGGGAACGCTATACAAGACAAGCTTATCAACATGTATGTTAAATGTGGTAGTTTGATGGATGCTCGAAAAGCTTTTGATGACATGAAAGAAGAAAAACGAGACGGCTTCTCATGGAATGCCATAATTGCAGCTTACAGAAGACATGGGTATCCTCACGAGGCATTGAATCTGTTTCACCAAATGCAACGAACAGGGGTTCAACCTGATCAGTTCACCTTTTCCAGCATACTCCAAGCTTGTTCCAAAATAGGAGCTTTAGAGCAGGGTATGGACATCCATCAAAGCGTAATGGAAAGGGGATATTTATCAGATGTCGTAGTTAAGAATTCCCTTATAGATATGTATGCAAAATGTGGAGGCGTACACAAAGCCCGTCAATTGTTTGACAAAATGCCTCAAAAAGACGTGGTCTCGTGGACAGCAATGATTGCGGGATATTCACAAAATGGTGTTCTTGACAAGGCTGTAAGACTTTTTGAAGAGATGCCTCTACTGGATGTTGTCTCATGGAATGCCATGGTTGCAGGATATATACAAAATGGTTTTGCTGGAAAAGCGTTGGATACGTTCAAGCGAATGCAATTGGCTGGTTTTAAGCCAAACTCCACAACCTTTTCCAGCATCCTCCCAGCCTGTGCCAATATGGGAGCTTTAGAACAGGGTATGGAAATCCATCAAAGTATAATCGAAAGCGGATTTTCTACTAATGTTGTAGTTTTGAACTCTCTGATATACATGTATGCGAAATGTGAGAGGATACACACGGCACGTGAACTGTTTGATAGAATGCCTCAAAGAGATATGGTTTCATGGAATGCGATGATTACAGGATATGCACAAAATGGTGTCTCTGACCAGGCTTTAAAGCTTTTCAAGGAAATGCCTCAACCAGACGTCATCTCATGGAATGCCATTGTTGCAGGCTATGCGCAAAGTGGGCTTGTTGAAAAGGCCATTGAGACTTATAAGCAAATGCAGTTGGCAGCTTTAAAGCCATGCTCCGCAACCTTTGCCAGCATCGTCTCAGCCTGTGCCAAAATGGGAGCTTTAGAACAGGGTATAGACATCCATCAAGACATAATCGATAGTGGATTTTTGTCAGATGTTATAGTTGCAAGTGCTCTTGTAGACATGTATTCAAAATGTGGGAGTCTACAAAAGGCAAGGGAGGTGTTCGATCAAATGCCTAAAAGAAATGTCATTTCATGGAATGCTATGCTTGCAGGATATGCACAAAATGGCTTTTGCAAAGATGCTCTCGAACTGTTTGAACTAATGAAACAATCTGGAACGCGCCCCGACCATGTAAGCTTAGCTTGTGTTTTATTTGCTTGTAGCCATGCAGGTTTAGTGGATGAGGGTTGTAAATACTTCAATGACGTAAGTGACTCTTATTGCATTACGCCCACAATTGAATGTTATGCGTGCATGGTTGACCTTCTTGGCCGTGCTGGCTATCTAGTGGAAAATCTGAACTTTATCATCAAAATGCCAATTAAACCCGTGGCGGTTGTGTGGATGTGTTTTCTTGGTGCTTGTAGATCACATAAGAATACAAGTTTAGGAGTATTTACAGCAAACCTTCTTTTTGAGCTAGAACCAAAAAATGCTGCAATATATATCCTTCTTTCCAACATTTATGCAGAAGTGGGCAGGTGGGATGAAGTTCAAAAGGTAAGGAGATGGATGAAAGATAGAGGAATTGAAAAGATACCTGGATGCAGTTGGATTGAAGTTTGTAAAGTGGTACATATTTTTTGTGTAGGAGACAGATCACACCCACAGACACAGGACATTCATGATAAGTTGGAGAATTTGTCTTTGGAGATGAAGGCAGTGCAGCAGAGTATTTTTCAGCTCGAAAAAAATCACTGAATGGCATGCAGGAAGAGAAAGAATTATTGATCTGCCAACGTAGTGAGAAATTAGGAATTGCACGTTACCGTCATATATCTCAAAAATCTTTTTGTGTGTTCACTGCTACACTATATCCAAAGGTTTTACTTTTATCTGCAAGATTGTTCCAAGACAAATTATTGTGAGGGATGTTAAGTATTTCCACCTTTCCAAACAAGGATAATGTTCTTGCGGAGATACCTGTGATGCTAATTGAAGACATCTATGAACATGAGCTTACACTATAACAGGGTGCATCGTGTCAGACCTGCAGTGCTGAGAAGGAATGGGGATTTTATTTCCAGTTTCTAAAAGAGCTTTTTTGTGGCCTCTGGAAATCCCGATCATGCTGTTATCAAAAAATCACATGCATAGTACGCGACGTGCATGACCAGGTGTAAGGGTATTTTTTAATGCCTTGTTTTATGACCAACTGTTTTATAAGAAGCCTGCAAATCTCTAATAAAAAGCTAGAGGTGGAGAATGAGAAAAAGCTAAAGGAGACGAACTTGTAAAGCAGATGAAAGATGGTTGGCCTACATAAAATGTGAGAGAGGGGCTTCAAATGAAGAATAAAGTATCGTTTGATTATTTTATCTCCTTCAGCCTCTGCTTCTTGTTTGATTTAATTGTATTATCTTGTTACTGTGTCAGGCCTTCTATAATTGTATTATCTTGTTACTATATCACGTCTTCTATTTGAGATTAAATTATGTATGCCAATTTATATTTGTTTATATGGATTCCATCTCACTAATGTTGTGGAGATTTTTATGTGATTTCGTTATCTCTTTGCTTTCCAAGATATATTAACAAGGGCTGCAGGCAGCCAAGTTCCTGCCAAAGACTGAATAGTATAGTTGTGGTTTTCTCTGATTTGTTTTCAGACACATGGCATTCTTTTGCATATATAGGTAACATAAGTAAACAGAGTTCATGGTAACAGAAGAGGGAAAATGGAAACAGGGGATTACCTGGTCCTTCCAAACCAGAATCCCATGTATTGTTGTCTTTGTTAGAAGGACAGAGCAATCGGCAAAAGATATAAGACAAATTGTGCATGTATTAAGGTGCACAGTACCATGACAAAAGAGTACAGTACTAGTGAAGATACTGTCAAAGACTGGATGAACAACCCATGCAGGGGTGTAGCAGGTACATCAAGCAACATATAATATATGAGAATTACCCAGAGTAACAGAGCAACCAAAATTGAAACAATAACCTGCACCAGAATAATCTGAGAAGGGATGAATCTGCTCAATGATTAACGCTTGTATCCACATCCACCTCCTCACAATCAAACACCTGATTGTTCCACCCATCAGCCACTACCACCACTATCTTCAGCTTGACATCACCATCACCAGAAAAGTTTCCAATCCCCTCAAACTTGATACCATGAATGATCTCCATTCCTTTTCCAGACCTCAGCACTTTCTACCGGACAGGCAAGGAAGGGTCGACTCACTAGAAACTTCCAAAGTATGCCCGATAGGCAAGGATGGTAGACACACTAGAAACTTCCAGAGTATGTTTATTGGGAGAAACAAGAAAAAGACTTGATGTTTATTGTGAGAAACTAGCAAAAAACTTGACTATTTTAATCAGATCTCAACATAAAGTAGTGATAGTGTATGTCCATTTTCATCTCTCTCAGCTCAGGATTCACTACAGCCAACTCAACCTCATCCACCCTACAACACCTGACATTATTTAAACTATCCTTCTGATCTGAGTCCTTGGCACCCTCTTTTGCTTTGTCCTCGATCATTGTGGCATTCTCAAGGACGAGAAACAACTCCAGCCAGCCTCATATTTCCTCATAAAGCACTACCCTGACTAGTTTCTCAGAGAAATCTGTTACTATCATCATGTGAGAAAGAAGAGTTCTGTTGTCTGCCAATCTCTCATCACCTACCAATTTCAATAGATTTTTCAAAGTCTATGATTGGATACCTGGCCATGATGCAGGGGTTCCCTTATTCCACTTCTCCTCTTCTGAGCCATATCACCAAGGGCAAACAACATGCAAGAAACCATGCACACAGACACCTTAGACGCCTACATCTTGAAAAACAGTGCCACCCCAAAACTGCTACCATGTTAAACCCTACGAAAAATCTGTTACAATATGAGAGAAAATGGACCATTGAAATGGGAGTAATGGATGTGGCAGCAATATTACACCTTACCAAGCCACTCTAAGCTTAGACATCAACTCCATACACTGACAAAAGGACTAATCATAATGAATATGAATTGCGCTGGGGAAAAGGCAAATCAAGAATGTTTCTCATTAAGGATTATGCCATTCATACCATCCCAATCTTCAACATTTGAGCTTGCTAAAGAAGAGAAAGGATTTAATTCAATATCTTGTTGCGAAGCAAATCCACCACCCGCTTACATTCTGATTAACAGTGGGAAAATGAAATCAAAGCAAAGCAGTTACAGATGGAGATGGTTTCTTCCAGCAGTCCATGGAGTTTCCAATTCAGGCAATCTCTTTGTGTAAATTGTTAACATCATTCAATTAGTCCTCTTACATAATGTCCCCTATTTGTGATTGCCCTAAATCTTACCCTAAAATTACAAGTTCCATTAAAATAAGAAATATAAAATAGTTAGAGTTGTCATTTTACCAATTTAAGCAAGATAGGTCCTGTTTTAGGTCCTGCAGTCATGTTAGATAAATTATAAGACCACTGTATTCCATTAGGGTTAGGGTTTAATTAAACAAATAATTGCATATTTAATCAATTATATTAATGATCATTTGTGATAACATTAAATTATATTGAAACTAATGAATAGGCAACATATTTAAATATAGTAATCAACCATATTGGAGGATTGAATGAGAAAACACAATAGGGTGCCTAGAACATCCCTCATTTAAACCCAAGAGCGTGTCTTTGCACCCCTTGGCTCCAAGTGGCAGACACTTTGGACATCCAACATAGGCTGGTCTACTTAGTGTGGGAGCCCATTTCTACCTTCCCTATTTGTGATACTTCATGGACCCACATAAAAGTGTGCCCATAGTCAATTTAAATGCATAGGTTGGAGAGGAAGCTGCTATAGGGTGCCCAAAACATCTCATTGAAGCCCAAGACCATGTCTTTGTGTTGATTTTTAGATCAGAATGATAGCAATTAAACAAATTAACACAATGAACAAGGAGAACACCAAATACCTTGGGAAAACCTTCCTCTTGAAGGTGAAAAACCCAACAATCAAATATATGATTATATAGCAAATCTGAATGAATCTTTACAAGTTTGCTTCACCTATTGAAGCTATATGAACAAATTAAATAATCATATGCATCTGATCTGCACTAGAGCATTCAAACTGTCTTCAATCTAATTCGCACATGCTGATGATGTGATCCTATCTACTGAGGATGAGTTCGCTTGATTGAGAAATGTATTCGCTTGCCAAGGAAAGGATTCGCTATGCTGGATGAATTCGTTGATTTGAGTATATTCGCTCTGTTGGAAAAGTGTTGTAATTTGACGAATGAATTGTTACGAATGAATGACATTTACACCTTGTAAATATATGCAAGAGGCACCCTTTCATAGTGGGTCGACCCTTAAGCAATATGGGATAAAAACAATAACAATAATATAATAGGGTTGGCTCTATAAGCAATATGACATTCCATTATAAGGTCGGCCAAATACAAGTTATATTTTAATCTTACACATCCATCATGACTAAGGTCACTAGGCCAATTAGTCATTCATACGCTAGGTCGACCTTAGAAGGAATCCGACCTAGCTATGAACATCAAGACTCCCTCTTAGCTAGGGAGGAGTCCTTCTCAATATCTAGGTCACCTAGCGACATCCACCATGGCTACTCCCAGAGGGTGGGTTCATCATGACTACTCCCATGTATGGAAATGCAAATAAACACAAGTGCTCATCACGAAATCACTCAACGTGATGTCGTCATTTCATCATGACGTTCACCATGGCTACTCCCAGAGGGTGAATAAACACAAATGCTAAGTCATGGAGTCTCTCACATGACATCCACCATAGCTACTCCCAGAGAGTGGATCCACCATGGCTACTCCCAGAGGGTGGAACAAGGGCTTTCACCTCAAGTTTCTCTTGTAGAGAAGAATGCACTAACAAGGGCTTGCACCTCAAACTTCTCTCATAGAGAAGAATGCATTAACAAGGGCTTGCACCTCAAACTTCTCTCGCAGAGAAGAATGCATTATAATACATCTCAAGAAATTACTGATGTTGAGACTCCCTCTTAGCAAGGGCTTCATTCTCCACAACTCCAAGCTTGTCTAAAAAATGCTCAAACTTCACTTTAGCAAGAGGCTTGGCGAGAATATCGGATGTCTCATCATCAATGCTAGTGTACCTCAATTGAATAGCATTTCTTTGCACCATATCTCTTATATAATGATATTTGATCTCCTCATGCTTTGTTCTGTCACGAAACACAGGATTGACAGATAGCTTCACATAGCTTGATTATTATAATGAATAACAGTCAGCTCCAATGATTGCTCAACCAATTATGCAAGGAGATTTTGAAGCTACACTGCTTCTCGAGTTGCCATACATGCTGCAATATATTCTGCCTCTACAATGCTCAATGTTGCTAAAGACTGCTTCTTAGTACATCAAGTCATCCAAGCATACCCCAAACTAAAGCAACAACTAGAGGTACTCCTCTGATCAATTACACTCCAGCATAACAAATATTTGGTCTAGTATTAACAATCCAGTCTGCTGCCTATACATGGTAGGATCTACCAAATCTTCATGATGATGTGGCTCTCTCTGAAGCCCAAGTTCTTGGATCAATCTCCTGACCTCCCCGTCCAAGGTTACCTCTGTTTGGTTTGTCAGACTCTCTCTGAAAGCTAACTCTTCCTCTTCGAAGAAACTGATTGCAAAGGTCAACATGAATAGGTTCTTCCTCATTGAGAGATGTCTCTAGTTATGAGTTGCCAACTCAGTCCAAGGCAGAAAGTTGTGACTCCATTCCTTAGCTTGCATGACTTCCTCACAGGATGCATCAAGTTCTTCCTCCCTCGAATGCAATTTCTCATCATCCTTATGCTCCTCAGTATGTCCTGAAGGCATTTAAGAGAGATTACTAATAGCTCATAGAATCAAACTATCTCGAATAGAAATATCAATGCTAGAAGCATACATGATTCACTATTTCAATGCATGAATTAATAACTTCATAGAAGATTCATGAACATTATTCAATGATACAAACATAAAAAATACTTATCTCTTTATTGTTGGTACCCATGAAGTTAGTCCTGAAACCGTGTCTCAACTTTTCATCCACAAATACTGAGACACTCAGTCCAGGAACATCGCCCTTCAAGTCTGAGACACGCCAATCCTTTCTGAGTGTTGAAACTCGTGCCAAGGGTCTCAATGATACACGACTTCCAAGGATGAACCCCCACACCCGATATTAGCTTCCAGATATGACGTGTAGATTTGGACCTGAGTTTGCCATGCTTGGTACAATGCACCAAGACTAAAAATGTTGAACAACGACTTACATGCCACCTTGTAGAAAGCTCACTTTTAGCTCCTAAATCTTCATACACTCCTCCAACATATGCATAAGCCTCCAGAATTACTTGTGCAGATGTAATAATGATAGCCGAGCCAACAAACAATGATAGCCAATACAACGACACACAAATTCAACACTGGCAATATAATTTTGGGCAATAGAGAGATCCCATGAAGGCAACAAATAAACTATAGCCTGCAACAAATATGATGCCCTAGCAAAAAGAGACATTGCCTCCAACATTCAACAAACAAACAAGTAGATGGATATAGCAAACACCCCTGCATAGAGTTTGGTGATGGCCAACCAAGTTGCAGATGCGTACGACCAACAAGAAAGGAAATCATCTAATAATGGAAACACGACATGACTAAGGAGAAGACAATAGGTTCGCTGACCAATACATCAATCATGCGAATCTTGATCAAGTTAATGCTGAAAATAAAATCGCCAAAGAGAGGGGTCAAGTTGTGCGCCAAATGGAATGTCACATCTCAAAACCACAATATCACTGCTATCAAGAGCACCAAACACATGGAATGGTATGCTTTGAAATGAGCCAACCATGCATATGATCCAAAAAATGAGTTGATCTATATACTATCCATACAGATCAAAGTAATAGATGCAACCAACCCTTGACCATGCCATTAATAGCTCCAACCCAAAAAGAAGATACGGGCTTGCGCAATGATAATATTAGAGCTCGTTCTCTCAAGTCACAAACCTTGTGATTTGACCACCAAGAGGTCACCAAAAAATACCACAAAGATGTAGCTCCTTAAAGAAATTGTGCAACAAAGAAAAGCAATGCAATGATAGATCAAGTTCGCAGGCCACTGGTCAGGTCAAATGAGATGCCAATCACTGAGGTATATAAACCAGGCTCCAATAACCCATGATCACAAAGGAAATATGTGCCTGCAATCACGATAGTAAGGAAAGACTCACTGCAACCAAGCAATAAGAAATGAAATCGCTCGATGAGAACCAATGCCTGATGCGCCACCAATAAGAAAAGTGGATCTAGGACCCTGTCTCTCAGATATGCCTACACACTTAATGTCTCTGGAAACTCTCGATGCCAATAGTTTGACCAAATGTCGTGAGTTTCATAATAGTACAAAACTACCAATAATGCGATATTATCATTATGTCAGACAAACTCCCAACAAATAGTTCCCACATCTTCAACAATCACAGTGAAATTATCTTAATTCACGACACCATCGATATAATAAAAAAACCCTATATCGGGTAGAGAGGGATCCACGTCAAACTAGAATAATAAATCCTACAAGGCTTGTGCAAAGAAGGTGACGATTCCACACCGATAGCGGGTTTCGTCAATATTGAAGCATTTCACACACTTTTCTTATTTGAACTGAATTCGGTAGAACATATATCGTTAATATTTACCAGATGTCTCAATGGACAACATTCATAGCCAACTCGATACCTCCTTTCAAGTATTTGACATTGATCAATTTCTTATTACAATGTGGAGCATTAAATATCATCCCAACTTCACACTTGCCCTTCCAGTCAGAAGGCAATGGTAGTAGTCTCTTCCCTATTGCTACAAAGTAAGTGCATCTCCTTCATCTCAGGCAGGATCACCATACATAGTCCAATTTGATCAAATATTCTTAAACTTGCTTTGATTTGATTCTCTGATCATAATTTGCAATAATCTCCTTTGCCACAATCGACTTGCTTTGATGCCATGTTAGTTTTTAGATCAGGATGATAGCAATTAAAAAAATTAACACAATGAACAAGGAGAACACCAAAATACCCTGGGAAAACCTTCCTCTTGAAGGTGAAAAACCCAACAATCAAATCTCTAATTATATTTAGCAAATCTGAATGAATCTTTACAAGTTTGCTTCACCTATTGATGCTATATGAACAAATAAAATCATCACATGCATCTGATTAGCACTAGGGCATTCAAATTGTCTTCAATCTAATTTGCACATGTTGATGATGTGATCCTATCTGCTGAGGATGGGTTTGCTTGATTGAGAAATGTATTCACTTGATTGAATACTGAATTCACTTGCCAAGGAAAGGATTCACTATGCTAGATGAATTCACTGATATGAGTATATTTGCTCTACTGGAAGTGTGTTGTAATTCGTTGAATGAATTGATATGAATGAATGACATTTACACCTTGTATATATATGCAAGAGGCACCCTTTCATAGTGGGTTGGCCCTTAAGCAATATAGGATAAAAACAATAACAATAATATAGTAGGGTCGACCCTATAAGCAACATGACATTCCATTATAAGGTCGGCCAAATACAAGTTATATTTTAATCTTGCACATCCATCATGACTAAGGCTGATAGGCCAATTAGTCATTCATATGCTAGGTCAGCCTTAGAAGGAATCTGACCTAGCTACAAACATCAAAACTTTGCATCCCTTGGCCCCAAGTGGAAGGCACATTGGATATCCATCATGGGGTGGTCTACTTAGAAGGAGGTTTTGTCTCGACTCTCCCTCATTGCACTCCCTTACTAATCTTGCCATGATTGATTGCAGCAATAGACTAGATATTATATATAATTGCCTATATCTAATATTTTAAGAGGCTATGTAAATATATTAGCATATTACATATATTAATATGTGATAGTTAAGTAAGAAACATTATCATGTTACATACAAGAAAGGTAATTAGGATACCAGATGGTTATATAGGATTGCCGATGATTTTATTTAACTCTTTTTAGATGTGTGTAGGTTACATGTAAGATTACTCTATCTGATTGGATCTTGCTTGTTCTCCTTCCATTTTTGTATATACTACCCTTTCTAAATCTGCTGATAATATATTTGTGTCTGCTATTTATACTTAGAGTTCTACATTTTAGGATAGTATCATATATCCTCCTTTCTATCCTTTTCGTCCCCTCTAAATAAAATTATCTTATATCGTGTTGCTTGCCTTTCTTACCATATTTTATCCCCCCTTTATACTAATCAAAAGGGTGCAATTTCTCCAAGAGAGGCCACCTCTTTATGGGGGGTTGACCTTAGCAAAAACATTTAATTTATTTATTATTCTACCTAGGTCAACCTCCCACATCCCAATTGCTTATTATTAATTATTAATATTGTAGACCTTGGTCAACCCTTAGCCTGGATCAACCCTTTGCAGGAAAATACTATTACTTGCCTGAGTTTATTTGTATATGGTTAGATAGAGCATTGCTTCCTTCACCGGGACTTAGGGTTTAAAATGCAACGAGCTAGATCTATGATGGGTTCATGATAGTTCACCCTTCCCAAGATTGCTTGTCCTCAAGCAAAGACTGTTTTCATTGAATCTTTTTATTACTCCGATGATTCTAATTTGACCCTTAGAGTTTTTGGTGTAATTAGTTTTTGCCGCGCAACTATGATATTAACTCAATTTGCAAATTTAAACCAAGATATGTTTTTGTCTTTACTCCTAGGTGGGGTGTTCCAATAATTCTCAAGAATGAGAACAAGAGTTTATATTAAGACGAGAATTAGAAGCATGACACACATCTATGGCTTTAAATGCCATTTTTTTTTCTAAATAAATTCATATCCTTTTTGGTTCATTCTCATTATTCTCATATTCTAGATTAACCAAAAATAGAAATCTCATAATGTTAGTAATATGTCTAGTGAATCCTAATTGTTTGGGTGATAGTTGTACCTTAATATTTTTTTTTGAGAGAAGGTGTAATGTTGTGAGTTTAACTGTTTAATATTCATAAAGTAACTTGACATAGTGACAAATCACTGCCTACGATGTGGTTCAATATTTTATTAGATTTAATAACTTGTTTCAATTTTGAACATGATCTTTTCATGTTTAACTATGTGGATAAGTATTGTTTAGAGTTAGAAAATGTAAGAGATTTCAAAACCAACAGTATCATGTAATGTTTACTCCATCATTATGCAGTGCTCATGATTGGTGTACAAAGGTGTCTAGGTTTCTTGCTCCATAAGTTGTGGGATGTTTATGTCTAAGTCAATAGTTAAGAGACCTTATGACAAGTGGTGAGATAAATTTCTTGAAAATGTATAGAGTTTGGTAGAGAACATAAAAGAGGTTTGATCCTGATAGGTCTAGAAGATGTCGTGGAAAGTGAATAAAAATAACTACATTTATTTTGATGCCAAGAATGTTTGATACTCATCGAATTTCATGTTGATATTTGGGACATGTCTTGTAAACTTGTCACAAGCATGGCCTAGAGGATGGTGTTGTTTATTACAAACCGAACTTTATATGATTTCAAGACTATTGTCCTATGATCAGTGCCTTGCTATTATTTTGTTTGACAATAGAAGCATCAAGAGATCTTATATTGAGCGTTCTCATTATTGTTAATCATAAAGTAATAACAGACACTTATGGAGTAGACATGCTAGAAACACATTAGGCATGAACTAACATAGAGCATACACATAAAAACACAAAGCATACACATAAATATATGCAAACACAAAATATATGTATGCATATACACATATTGTCATGTTTGACAATCTCTCATATTGTCTTGCCATTGTCATTTAGTCATTGTCATATTTTTGGATTGAGCTGATAGATCCCTTTTCATTGACTAGAATGCATCAATTGATTTGTCTTTACTCTACAGGTTGGCAGGATCAAGGCTATGATACCAATTGTAATATCCCCTGTTCGTGATTGCCCTAAATCTTACCTTGAAATCACAAGTTACATTAAAATAAGAAATATAAAATAGTTAGATTTGTAACTTTACCAATTTAAAGAAAGATAGATTTTGGTTTAGGTCCTACAGTCATGTTAGATAATTCATAGGACCACTTTATTCTGTTAGGGTTAGGGTTTTGATGCAGGCACTTCGTGGGGTCATAAATTTTGACTCGGTTGTCTGATTGGGTTGAATTTTGACGTGGAGGTATATCTTGAGGAGTTGTTTGGATTGCTGAAAGAACCCAGTTTGGTAGGGCTTCAAAAAAATCAAATTTTTGGGGAATGATTCCTTCATCCGAGGCCTCAAATTGGCTTTTACGGTTTTTTTTTGGGTTTTTAGAAAGTTGGTTTTATAGTTAATTTTGAACTCCTAATATTTATGAGGTTAGAAAGTTGGCAATTTGTGTCGTAGGAATGTTTTTTTAGATTTATAGAAGATTTTGTGATTTTTTGGATAGATTTGAAAATTTCCATAAAAGGCAAATTTCAAATTTTGTAAAAATATCTGCCCAAAAAGGAAATTTTTAGTTTGCTATTAAAATAGGCCTTTTTCATAGTAATCAAAGAATGGTTGGAGTTTGCAAAGGAATAATAATGAAGAGAATTTGATCTAGACTTGTGTTAATTTTTATAATTTATTTATTGTATTGATTATGTTTTAATTGGCTACATCAGGTTTAATAACAAATAATTGCATATTTAATCAATTGTATATTTAATGATAATTTGTGATAACATTAAATTACATTGAACCTAATAAATGGGCAAAATATTAAAATATAGTAATCAACCATATTGGAGGGTTGAATGAGAAAAAACGATAGGGTGCCTAAAACATCCCTAATCTAAAACCAAGAGTGTGTCTTTGCACCCCTTGGCCCCAAGAGGTAGGCACTTTAGACATCCAGCATGGGGTGGTCTGCTTAGTGGGGGAGCTCATTTTTTCATTCCATATTCGTGCTATGTCATTAACCCTCTTAAAAGTGTGCCCAACATCAATCAATGCTTAGGTTGGAGAGGAAGTTGCTTTAGGGTGCCCAAAACATCTCATCTAAGCCCAAGAACATGTATTTGCACCCCTTGGCCTCAAGCGGGAATCACATTGGGCACTCATCATGGGGTGGTCTACTTAAAAGGAGCTTTTGTCTATGCTCTTCCTCTTTGCACTCCCTTACTAACATTGCCATGATTGATTGCAACAATAGACTAGATATTATATATAATTGTTTATATCTAATAAGTTAGAGGTCATGCAAATATATTATCATATTACATGTATACATTTTATTGTACATATAGTAACATGTGATATTTAAGTAAAGAAACATTATCATTCTACATACAAGAAACACAATTAGGATACTAGATTGTTGTATTGGATTGTCGATGACTTTATCTAACTATTTTAGGATGTGTGCAAATTACATGTAAGATTACTCTATCTGATTGGATCTTGCTTGTTTTCCTTCCATTTCTGCACATACTCCCCTTTCTAAATTTGCTGATAATATTTTTATGTGTTTGATGTTTACGCTAAGAGCTCTGCATTTTAGGATGACATCCTATATCCTCCTTTCTGTCCTTTTTGTCTGCTCTAAATAAAATGATCTTACATTGTGTTGCTTGCCTTTCTTACCATAAATTATCCCCCCTTTATACCACATCACAAGGGTGCATTTCTCCAAGACATGTGTCCTCTTTAGGGGGTTTTCTTTAGCAACATACATTCAATTTATTTATTATTCTACCCAGGTTGGCCTACCGCATCCCAACCACTTATTATAGATTATTAATATTTTAGATCTTGATCGATCCTTAGCCTATGTCGACCCTTCATAGGAAAAAAATATTACTTGCCTGAGTTTATTTATATATGGCTAGATAGGGCATTGCTTCCTTCATGGGGGGATTAGGGTTTAAATTGCTGCAACCTAGGTCTATGATGGGATCATGACATCTTCAATCTATGATTTATTACAACCTTTTGATTTGGCTAAATAGAGCCCAACAATCACAACCCACTATGAATATGTTTTTATTTGCAATTTTGATGCTCAAATATAAAATAATAACTATTTGACTGCAAATTTTGTGAAGCACTTTCCTATAAAGATCAAAATATATTGCATACCTCACATATAATGTGTTCTGTTTGGCAAAGGCAATCCCCACAAATAGGTACCTCATGTACAAAGCATTGCAACTTTGTTTCTTGCAAAACACAGTCCAAATAAGTCATCATAATAGTTCTTCATGATATCCTTTCAAACCACAAATAGATTGTTCTCTAACACGTTCAACAATACTAGATTCTTTTATGTGAAAAAAAAAATGGGCAAATACAATCCTTCTAACAACAATATAAACATTCCCAACATAGAAAGCCGATAGGGTTCTTTTTCAAAAACATTAACTTTACTTGATCAATTAACAACAAATTGAATGAAGTTGTAAACAACTAAAAGTGCTTTATAAAAATGCGTAGAAAGAGCTTGTTGAGACAATAGGAATTTAACATTCACAACATCCAAAAGGCAATAGGAAAATATTTCTCTAAGACTAGTCTCATTAGATAGTGAAGAGCTCTGAAAAACAGATGTAGACAATTGAAACACCCAGGTATAGAATAAAAACAAAATAAAAGAAAACACATCTTGTGCCATTTGCATACCACCATGACAATGGTGTAGAAGTTCAGAGATCCCCTAATCTACTTGAGATTTGGAGATCACATTTTGGAAGGGAAATACATATAAATGTTGACTCATTAAATCACGGTGATCTCCTCTTATAGAATTGGTGCGAAATAAATGTATGAACTAAATTCCATTTTATTATAGGATGTGAACAACTAAGGAACAAAATTTCATTCCATGATAGGTAGTGTCAATTATGAAGGAAGCATATGCAGGGGAAGGAGAAAATATAGTGCTTCTTAACAACAGTTAGTAAACACACGAATTCTACAATTGAATAGACACAAAGAGAGGGGAAGTGTAGGGCAAGCATGCAAATGATGGGTTTGAACAAAGTCCCATGGAAGGGACGTTACTGAGCAAAGGGATTGAAAATTGCTATTGTGAGTGGTGGATCATCTATATTTATTTAGGTCATATAAAAAGCCGTTGAATTTTCATCCCTTGCAAACCCATGTGCAGTTGTCTACCACCTTCTAGTTTTGATTCATTGCCATAGGAATATTTGAGTCATGCACTCATAAAAAAAAAAAGATTACATTTGTTATCTTTGTGTGTAATGTATGCTCTAGAAATTAAAACACTGAATGAATGAATAATTTTTTTATCAATATATAAATTTTCATTCTAATAAGAAAGCTTTCAACACTAAACCACCATTAATACTCACATTTGACAGAGACATGATTGTGAGAAATGAAAAATAACATGCAAATCTTTAACAATGAGGAGCAATACCATAACCATCAGCTATATAATAACTCCACCAAATTGGTGTAAGCACATGCCTTTTGACTAAAAAGAAAATTAGAAATAAAAGAATTAAAAAGGAGGGGCCATCATATGACTAAATCCCCACATCTCGAGTGGTTGGATTTGAACCTCTTGTTTAGGTTGGTCCCGTCGACGGATTATGTATTCATCTCCCTTCCCTGCCTCTCTACGATCCTTCAAACATTTGGGGGGCCTCTGGTAAAAAGTGGTATGGGAGAGCCTTTACTCTTTGATCCCACATGTCCACATATTGCCTTTATAGAGCAGTTCTGCATGCATGGATTGCCAATATGTGTATTCGTCAACACACAAGAAACCTAACTCGTCCAACTGTTAGTTGTTGTGTTAAAGATAGGTGTTCTAAAGGAAACTCAAACGGAGTTCATTTCAAGGGAAGCTCGCTAGAACCATGTTGTTGACAATGTGTAGTCACCAAATCTAGGCCCAATTGAGAACAAAGTAGAATGAAGACAAAGTTGTGCAACGTCATTTTAGAGCTGGGGCAAAGGAGTTCATTCATTCTCTTGATTTTAAATCTGTGACTGCCAATTTATCCACCAATATGATTTGAAAAGAAAAAGAAAAGTATCAATAGCTAAAAATTTGATCAATTATATGTACCAAACATTGCAACACAATTTATCGCAACAAAATTTACAAATCTGATTGGTTCTAGAAAGGAACGATTAATCATTGTTTAAACGTACAACTTATGCTAACTAACAAGATTTTGAAGTCAATTTTTTCCTTTTTTGATTTGGGATGATTTTATTCTGTTTTATATGGAGAGAAATTTGTATGTGCATATGATATTTAGATAAATTGTATAATAAAGTTGGAAAATAATTCATGTATAATATGTATGAAAGGTAGGTTTGTGTAAATAATTATTTAGGAAATATAGGTCAATAACATTGACTCAATAATTATGTAATTAAATCTTCATAAAGCATCACATAATTTGACACACTACAAAAAACCACTTGATAATGATTTAGGTAGCTATATAATGAATGGTTCATAAGGCACAACATTATTGAAGGGTTTGCGAATGAAATAGGAAACTAAGTGGGCATGTTTGAGTTGGTGTAGTATTAAGATGGATGACCTCTGAAGAAGTCTTAGTACTTAACTTTTGTGAACATCACCTAGATGTAATGAATACTAAGTGGAGCATTCATACTTAAAGAAAACAAGTTCTTGTAAATCACTTATGAAATATTGTTCAATATGATTGATTTAAAAACTATGTAGTTAAACCCTAAGAAAACATCACATAATTGACAAGCTATGAAAAAACCACCTACTTGATAATGGTTGGGATAAGGAGTTCTATAATGAATGGTTTATGAGGCACAACTCTTGGTGAAGGCTTTGCAAACTAAGTAACAAGCTATGTGGGCTTGATCTTGGAAAAACTCTATGGTTAAGAACTTTTTAATTAAAGTACTAGAATGCGTTATGTGAATCACTACTCATGAGAGATGAGTTATTGTGAATCACTACTCATGAGAGATGAGTTATTGTGAATCACTACTCATGAAAAATGATCAATGAAATTGACTCAAAATTTTATACTCTAATCTTGATAAAACATCACATAATTTGACACATTACAAAAAAAACCATGTACTTTATAATGATTCTAAGGAGCTCTATAATGAATGGTTCATGAGGTACAATCTATTGAAGATTTTATAAATAAGGTAGCAAGTTAATCAGGCTTGATCTTAGGTGAATTCCATTATTAAACACACTCAAAATAGAGAAATATTATATTGGTGACCTCTTAGGAAATACAAATGATTCACCTCTATGAGAATATTTTGGAAGAAATGAGTTGCTAAGTGGACAATTTATGCTAGTGAGAGATGGGTTCTTCATAACAACTACTCAGGATGTATGGTTCAATAAGATAGGCTAAAAATCTATGTAATTCAATTTTGATAAAGCATCACATAATTTGAGATTTGATATGTAAAACATCACTTACTTGATGATGATTTAGCTAAAAAAAATGTATGGTTTATAATGTACACATAATTTTCTAGAAGTTTTACAAATAGGACATCATGCTAAGTGGGCTTAACCTTGGTGAAAATTCTATGGTTAAGCATATTTGAATTGACATAGTACTAGGATGAGTAACCTTTTAGGAATTTCTAATGCTTCACCCCTATATGTGAATCACTTATATGCAAAGAGTTTTAAGTGAATCATTCATGCTCATGTGAGATAGATTCTTATGAGCCACTACTCATAAAATATGGGTCAATGACCTTAACTCAAAACTATACAGTTAAATCCTAATAAAACATCACATAAATTGACATGTGAAAATATTACCTACTTGATAATGATTGATCTACAAAATAATTCATAAGTCAAAACACTTGTTGAAGGTTGTACAAATGGGGTGGCAAGATAGATGGGTTTGATTAATTATATTTACCAAACATTGCAAAATAATTTATTGCAACGAAATTTACAAATCTAATTGGCTACAAAAAGGAACTATTAATCACTATTTAAACACACTGCGTATGCTAACTAACAATATTTTGAAGTCAACCATTTTCCCTTTTTGATTTGGGATGATTTTATTTCATTTTATATGGAGAGAAATTTGTATGTACATACAATGATATTTTGATAAATTTAATAATAAAGTTGGGAAATAATTTATGTATAATTTGTGAAAGGTACTTTCACATAAATGATTATTTAGGAAATATAGGACAATGGGATTGATTCAATAATTATGTAATTGAATCTTTACAAAGTATCACATAATTTGAAACACTACAAAAAAAACACTTGATAATAATTTAGGTAGCTCTATAATGAATGGTTCAGAAGGCACATCATTATTGAAGGCTTTGCAAATTGAGTAAGAACCTAAGTGAGATTGATCTTGGGAAATATCTATGGTTAAGCACTTTTGAATTAGAGTAATATAATGGGTGACCTCCAAGAAGTATTGATGCTTCACCCCTATGAGAATCACCTAGATGTAATTAGTGCTAAGTGACCATTCATGCTCATGGAAGATGGATTCTTATGAACCACTTCTCATGAAATATGATCAATAAGTTTGAATCAAAAATTACATAGTCAAATCCTAATAAAATATCACATAATTTGATAATGATTGAGCTCTGAATCTCTAGCTTCATAAGATACAAAACTTATTGAAGGTTTTGTATATGGGTAGCAAAGCTAAGTGGTCTTGATTTTGGGGAAAAACATACAATTAAGCACACTTGAGTTGGAGTAATACTTGGAAGTGTGATCTCTTGAGAAATATCCATGTTTCATCCGAGTGGGCATAACCTAAATGCAATGGTTGTTTACAAGGCCAATTGTGTTCATGAGAGATGGGTTCTTTTGAATCACTGCTCATGAAAAATGGGTAAATGAAATTGACTCAAAATTTTACACTCTAATCTTGATAAAACATCACATTATTTAACATGCTACAAAAAATCACCTACTTTATAACCATTCTAAGGAGCTTTATAATGAATGGTTCATGATATACAAATCTATTGAATATTTTACAAATAAGGGAGCAAGATAATTAGGCTTGATCTTAGGCCAATTCCATTGTTAAACATACTCAAGTTAGAGAAATACTAGATTCCAAAATACTAAAGTTTTTCAAAATTGTATAAGATTAAGGGGGTCAAATCCTTCACACACGAAAACAGACACAAATTTTTTCTGAAAAACATAACATAGTGTCTGACGTGTGCATCAAAAAGTCATAATTAGATTTAGTATTTTGACAAATCCTTTCGTAGAAAGTTAGTTAAGAGTGAGCACAAGAAGTTTTATAATTTTTTGTTGATTTTTTTTTTTTATGATTTTTCCAATCAAGCACATCCTGAAAATCAGGTACTTGTTCGTGCACGAAACATAACTTGCACCAAAAAAATAAAAAATGCAATTTTTCTTTTAAATTGTAAAGAATCAAGTGCACACAATAATATATAAAGTTTTTAAAATTTGGATAAGTATATCAAAAGTTATTAAAAAAATAGTACACATATGTCTCTTAGAACTATGGAGACACTAGTAAAATAAATTCAATAATAATATGTTATTGTTGTTCAATTTAAAAAAAAAATTATGGTTAGAAATCTCAGAAGATGGGTGAAAATATGGTGGAAATTTTTGAAATACCCACTTGATGAAGTGTAAACCTGATGATGACAAAGTCAAGAAACCAAGCTGATAAAACAAAATACGTCAAAAAGGAGGGAAATGGAGGGAAATCAAACTTCCAACCCACAACTTTGTCATCCAAGCCTATTCACAAGCCTAAATAGTCAAAAGCGCGTACGGGCTTTCTTTTGTATAAAGACTGCATACGGGTTTTTTTTAATAAAACCATGTATGGGGTGTTTTTTCAATAAGAAGCATGTACACGATTTTAAAGCTAAAACAATGCGTATGCGGTTCTTCTTGTGATACTCCATCATAAAAATATTAATGTGTGTGTTTAAAAATATTCTTCTCCCTTCCTCTCTATCTCTCCCTCCATATTTCTCACTTATATACACACAATATATTTCTCCCTCCCTATCTCTATCTCTCTATCCCTCTATACCTCTCTTTATTTCTTTTCTTTCACACTATTGCCCTCTATCTTTATCTCCATATTTCTCCCTCTCCCTCTCCCCCTTCATCTATATATATCATTATATCTACCTCTCTCTTTTATTCACTCCATCTCTCTTACTCTATATCTCTCCCTCCCCCTATCCCTCTGATTTTGTATATCCCCTTCTATCTATATTAGCCTCTCTCCCTATCCCTCTAAGTATTTATATCTTCCTCTATCTATATCACTTTCTCTCTGAGGTCTCTATTATTGAGTTATCTATCTGTGTCTCCCCTCCTCACTCATATTCTCTCCATCTCTATATCACCATCTATCTGAATTTATCCCTCTCTCCTTATTCCTCTATTTATTAATCTATCACTCCCTCCATGTCCCCTCTTCTTCTTTCCATCCCTCTCTCCCCATCTTATCTCTATCTCTCTCTATCCCATTCATGTTCTCTTTCTCCCTCCTCTATTTATCTCTCTCTCCCGCCCTCCCTCCCCTTTATCTCCCTACATTTCCCCCCCTTCTCTACCTTCCCTCTTTCCATCTTTATTTGTCCATCTATACTTCTCTTTGTTTCTATATCTTTCTATTTGTCTCTCTCCTTTTCCCCCTCTATATATCTCTTTATCAATTTATCTCACCCTCTATATATCTTTCTTCATATCTCCCTCCCTCTTCCTCTATATCTCTCTATCTCTTCTTTCCATATCTCTCTCTATCTTTAGCTCTCCCTCTTCCTAGACCTCCATATCTCTATCTATTTGCTTCTCTATATTTATTTCTCTATATTTCTCCTTCCATTTATTCCTCTATCTCTATCTAATCATCTCCATGTCTCTCTATACCCCTATATTTCTCCCCCTCTCTCCCTCTCTCTATATCACTTCCTATCTCTATATGTATCTTTTTAGCTCTCTCTCTCTCTCTCACTCTCTATATATTTATCTATTATATCTTGTCTCCCTCTCCTTCCACTTCTCCACCTCAATCTCTATCTACGTCTTTATCTCTATCTCTTTACCCCTCCCTCTCTATCAATCACCCCCCTTTATCTCTTCCTCTTTCAATATGTATCTCTCTCTCTCTCACTCTCATCCCTCTCTATTGCAAATTATATAACATGAGCCTATTAGTAGCGAAGCTTGATTGTCATCCTATTTCTAAGGTTTTGTTTTAGTATTGTTTGGACATATATAAGTGGATGCATAGTTTATTTGAAGCTATTACTTCACAAAGATATTTTTTGCACATACAACATCATTTGCTAAATAATGTGTCAATTGACCTCATACACTACACAAAAATATAAAAAAAATACACCAAGATTTATCCTTAGAATTGAACTTCACAATTATCTGGCATACCCATTGCACACCAAGGTGTGATTGGTGTAACTATAAACTAAAATAAATGATTCAATCATCTCCGTCTGTCTTGCAAACAAACATTAACTTTTCTTCAGTAGAGTTACCACAACCTACATTTAATTTTGTATGCTCATGCATTAAATCAAACATCAAATCTACTGAAATTTATTTCGTTAAAGTTTAATTACCATTAATAAAATATCTATACACATATCTTGTAAGAGCTCTTATTTATTTGACGTGATTGCAAAAAAGTGAGAATATTTATTTGGTGTGATTGCAAAAATGTGTGAATATTTATTTGAGAGCATATCAATCAATTAAATTGTATCATATCAATCAATCTTATTGCATAAGCTAATAAGATAGTTAAACGTAATGGAATTGATTTACTTGGTATGACTATAAATTGTCACCCAGACCGTGAGTTGGAAACCACTTCGTCATGCAGCTCTTGGTTTTCTGAAAATTGCAGGGGGACAAATTAGAAACAAAATATGTGTATTATGAAAGACTGCTCAAAGCCCACTACAAGAGGAGTGTGGTGGAGGGATGATGCACAATGGGTTTTATACTAGGATTCAAATGTTAAGTCTATCAAGGAAAGCATAGCCTCTGGAGCTCTAATTGTGGATCTTGGGATTATTAGGTCCGCTATTCATCCAAATGGTGACCACTACATGGCAAACCTAATTGTAATGAAACAATATAATGTAATGCCAGGTTATAGGAGAGACATTCATCTGGTTCAACAAGATGATAAATCATCTTCGGAAGATAAAACAATAGAGACTATCTACGAAAGCTTGGAGGTACAATTTATTTTTGCTAACTTTCTCTTTTGATTGTTATCATGTAAGAAATTCATTAATGACTAATGTGTTTGTGCACTGAATAGGAAGAATAAGACTCTGAAGTTGATCCACGGGTGCATTACCATGACAAACAAGGAAATCTACAGCAATATTCTTATATTATGTGTATGGGTATGTGCAGGATCATGGTGTGCCAAAACAAGCCCTTAAGTGGCAATGAAATTTCAAAACATCAGAGTTATGCAACTTGACATGAAAAATTGAATAAGTTATGAACATTATTTTTAAAATATGTAAGAAGAGAATCTATAGAAAATTAAATGTAGTTTCTAAGCTACTAGTTGTTTTTTGGAAAAAAAAATCCTATTTGATGAAAATTTCAAATTTCAATGCAGTGGTACTAAAATTTCAGGAAAAAGATAAGGAGTAGGTGTATGTCTGACCACCCTAATCACAATCAAATCATAATATTTTTTAATAAAATTTATAATATAAGTATTAGACTCATGTCCGGATGTGACACACATTTTTAATAATTTTTAATAAAGTAAATAATTATTTATGATTTTTTTACTACAGCTTTTCAGAAATTCAGAAACTCCTAAGTTTGACCACCTTAACTTGGTCATAACCTAATGAAATTCAATTTTTTTTAATTTTTCCCTATAGTAGACGAAGCATAGGACATGACACATATTTCGGATTCAAAAAATGTTATACCGTTTGAAAGTTATGAGTGTTTTTCAATCAGTCTATCAATCAGGACTTCTGTCAGAATTCAATTAGAAAATAAATAATAATTATTTATTAAAGTTGAAATAAGACAAGACTTATATTGTTGGAAATCTGAGAACGTCCTTAAAAAACCCTTTTTGTTTTATCAATTTTGGCTATAAAAAAAGTCATCAGCTACTAGTGTAAAGTCTGGAAAATGAAGGAATATTGAAAAACACGTTTTTTCTGTTGACTTTCCAGGCTTGTCACTTCCAAGCCAAATCCCAAAGCAAAACCAAATGAAAAAAATGGAGGGAAAAATTTACGTTTTAAAATTGGATATCCGTTTTGAAAAAATAAAAAAATAAATTTTAGTAAATTGGGCATAACTTTTGCATTTTATATCAAAATTTTGATTTTTTACAGGCGTTGGAAAGGTAATTCAGAGCTCTATGATATGGAATAGGTATATTTTCAATTATTTGTTTTAAAAAATAATTATAATTCATTTAAATTCATCCTTCATTTTTAAAACATAAAAAGCTCGTGACTTTTTCATATGATTTCCCTATTGCATGAATTTTTTGTAACAATCATCTCAAAATAAACTAAATAAGTAATTAATAATAGAAAATTTAGGAATTTTATTGTTTTTGATAAATTTTGATAAACCATGTTATCTATGTTTGTTCCTTTCTCCACCTCTCTCTCCTAAACCTATCACTCCACCTGTTTGTTTCTTCCTCCCTCTGTTTTTTCCATATTTATACATCTCTCTCTAGACCTATATCTCTAAATGTCATTGAATACCTCATTCATTATCTCAAGCTCTACAAGGTGCTTATCTTTCTACCTCTTCATAATTTCCTCCTCTATGTCACTCTCTCTTCCCTAAGATCTAGACTAGTCTCTCTGCATTTCCTTCTCATCTCTAGCAACAAAATTCAGAGGGGATAACGAGAGGTGTAGGGAAGTATCAAAAAAAGGAGAGGGGAAGAGAGGTGAGAAGGAGAGAGTAATTTGGGGGAAGAGAGAGTGTGTGAGAGAGAGCTAGAGTTAATTAGGTGGTAGGCAAAGAGAGAGAGGGAGGGGGTGATTGGAGTGAAGAGAGAATGAGAGGGAGAGTTTGAGATTATTAAGGGGTAGGAGGAGAGGGGGAGAGGGGAAAGTATCAACACAGAGAGAAGAGAGATGGGGTAGAGGTGAAGAGAGACACAAAGAGTAATTAGGGGGTGGGGAGAGGGGGAGAGGGAAGTATCCATAAACCCATAGGAGGAGAGAGGTGATCGAGGGTAATTGAGGGAAATAAATAATGTGAGAGAGAGTTGGGTGTAATTAGTGGATAAGAAGAGAGGGAGAAGAGTAAGTATCAACAAAAGGAGAGAGGGAGAGATGTGGAGAGAGGTAAAGAGAGTGATAGAGAGGATAATTAGGGGGAGCGGAGGGGAAGAGGGAAGTATTAACAAATAGATGGACTAGAGAGGGTAATCAAGGGGCTCTCTCCCCATCTCTCCCCCCTCTTCCTTTGTTGATACTCCCTCCCTCTCTCCCCCTTCCCCTTCCCCTAATTACCTTCTCTCTAGACCTCTCTCTTTGAACCTCTCTCCTCATCTCTCCCTCTCTCCCTTTGTTGATAATTTCCCATCCCCCCTCTCCTCCCAACCCCTAATTACCCCCAACTCTCTCTAATTCTCTCTTCCCCAAATACCATCTCTCTGTCATACCTATCCTCACCTCTAACTTTACCATATGACCCCTTAGGTGTCGTTAGGGTCATATTGTGTCCTAATGGGTCATATGGTGTCCTATGAACCCTTAGGACACCATATGATGTCGTTAGGGGTCATATGGTGTGCTAAGGGGTCATATTGTGTCTTAAAGGGTCATATGGTGTCCTATGACATCTTAGGACACCATATGACCCCTTAAAACACTATATGGTGTTGTTAGGGGTCGTATGATGTCCTAAGGGGTCATATGGTATCCTATGACCCCTTAGGACACCATATGGTTCCGTTAGGGTTCATATGGTGTGCTAAGGGGTCATAAGATATCATATGACCACTGAGGACACCATATGACCCCTGAGGTGTCGTTAGGGGTCATATTGTGTCCTAAGGGGTCATATGGTGTCCTATGACCCCTTAGGACACCATATGGTGTCATCATGGATCATATGGTGTCCTATGACCCCTTGGGACACCATATGACCCCTTAGGACAACATATGATCCCTTAGGTGTCGTTTGGGGTCATATTGTGTCCTAATGGGTCATATAGTTTCCTATGACCCCTTAGGACACCATATGGTGTCGTTAGGGGTTGTATGGTGTGCTAAGGGGTCATATTGTGTTTTAAAGGATCATAGGACGTCATATGACCACTTAGGAGACCATATGACCCATTAGGTGTCGTTAGGGGTTACATTGTGTTCTAAGGGTTCATATGGTGTCCTATGACCCCTTAGGTGTTTTTAGGGGTTATATTGTGTCCTAATGGGTCATATGGTGTCTTATAACTCCTTAGGACACCATATGGCATCTTATAACCCCTTAGGACACCATATGGCATCTTATAACCCCTTAGGATACCATAAGGAATCGTTAGGGGTTATATGGTGTGCTAAGGGGTCATACTGTATCTTAAAGGGTCATAGGACATCATATGACTCATTAGGACACCATATGACCCCTCAGGCATCGTTAGGGGTCAAATTGTGTCCTAAAGGGTCATATGGTGTCTCATGAACCTTTAGGACACCATATGACACCTTAGGACACCATATGATGTTGTTATGGGTCTTATGGTGTCCTAAGGGGTCATATGGTGTTCTATGAGCCTTTAGGACACCATATGGTGTCATTAGGGGTTGTATGGTGTGTTAAGGGGTCATATGGTTTCCTATGACCCCTTAGGTATTGTTAGGGGTCATATTGTGTCCTAACAGGTCATATGGTGTCTTATGACCCCTTAGGACACCATATGGTGTCGTTGGGGGTTGTATGGTGTGATAAGGGATCATATTGTGTCCTAAAGGGTCATAGGACATCATATGACCCCTTAGACACCATATGATCCATTAGGTTTTGTTAGGGGTCAGACTGTGTCCTAAGAGGTCATATGGTGTCCCGTGACCCTTTAGGACACCATATGACTCCTTAGGACATCATATGGTGTCATTGTGGGTCTTATGGTGTCCTAAAGGGTCATATGGTGTTCTATAACCCCTTAGGACACTATATGATGTTGTTAGGGGTCATATTGTGTCATAAGGGGTCATATGGTGTCCTATGACCCCTTAGGACACTATATGATGTTGTTAGGGGTCATATTAAGTTCTAAGGGGTCATATGGTGTCTTATGATCTCTTAGGACACCATATGGTGTTGTTATGGGTCATATGGTGTCCTAAGGGGTCATATGGAATTCTATGACCCCTTAGGACACCATATGGTGTTGTTATGGGTCATTTGGTCTCCTAAGGGGTCATATGGTGTCCTATGACCCCTTAGGACACCATTTGGTATTGTTATGTGTCGTATGGTGTCCTAAGGGGTCATATGGTGTTCTATGACCCCTTAGGACACCATATGACCCCTTAGGACACCATATGGTGTCGTTAGGGGTCGTATGATGTGCTAAGGAGTCATATGGTGTCCTATAACCCCTTAGGTATCGTTAGGGTTTATTTTGTGTCCTAAGGGGTCATATGGTGTCCTATGACCCCTTAGGACACTATATGACATCGTTAGGGGTCATATTATGTCCTAAGGGGTCATATGGTGTCTTATGACCCCTTAGGACACCACATGGTGTTGTTATGCGTTGTATGGTGTTTCAAGCGGTCATATGGCATTCTATGACCCCTTAGGACACCATATTATATTGTTATGGGTCGTATGGTCTCCTAAAGGGTCATATGGTGTCCTATGACCCCTTAGGACACCATATGATCCCTTAGGACACCATATGGTGTCATTATGCGTTGTATGGTGTCCTAAGGGGTCATATGGTGTTATATGACCCCTTAGGACACCATATGGTGTCATTAGGGGTCGTATAGTGTGATAAGGGGTCATATGGTGTCCTATGACCCCTTAGAACACCACATGACCCCTTAGGTATTGTTAGGCATCATTTTGTGTCGTTAGGGGTCATATGGTGTCCTATGACTCCTTAGGACACAATATGACCCCTTAGGACACCATACAATGTTGTTAGGGGTCATATAGTGTCATATGACCCCTTAGGACACAATATGACCCCTTAGGTGTTGTTAGGGGTCATATTGTGTCCTAACGGGTCATATGGTGTCCTACAACCCCTTAGGACACCATATGGTGTTGTTAGGGGTTTTATGGTGTGCTAAGGGGTCATATTGTGTCCTAAAGGTTCCTAGGACATCATATCACCCCTTAGGACACCAAATGACCCCTTAGGTATAATTAGGGGTCATATTGTGTCCTAAGGGGTCATATGGTGTTCTATGACCCCTTAGGACACCATATAACCCCTTAGGAGACCATATGTACTAAGTTTCAAATAAGTGGAGATATAAGGGTGAAGAGAGATGAAGAGCTAAAGAGAGGGAGAAGAAATAAAGGAGGACATAAATAGATCTATAGATATTAAGGAGTATGAAGTGAGAGGGATAAAAACTAAAGGACAAGGATGGATAGAAAGAGGTAGACATATCTAGATATTGAAAAGGAGAGAGAAAGATAGAGATAAAAAATGAAGATAAAGGGAGAGGGAGATGAATAGATATAGAGAAATAGAGAGGTAAAGACAAAGATAAATATATAAAGAGATGGAGAAAAATGGATAGAGAGGGGTAAAGAGAGTGAGATAAAAAAAGGAAGAGATAGAGAGATGTAAAGGAAGAGAAATATCAATAGATAGAGAGATATATATAGTGCAAGAGAGTGAGAAAGAGAGATAGAGATTATAGATAGGGATAGATAGAGAGGGAGAGAGAGAAAGAGGGAGATATACAGATATATAAAGGCACTATAGAGAAGGATGGGGAGAGAGATATAGAGATATATAAAGAGGGAGTAAATAAAGAGATAAAGGTAGAGAAAGGGAAAGATACTTCAAGAGGGAGATAGAGGAAAATACATAGAAGTAGATTAATCATGTATAGAGGAAGATATATAAATATAGAGGAACATATAGAAAGAGAGATTGATAGGGAAAAAGATGGAGATGTGAAGATGGAGATAGAGATGTATATGGCTATAAAGTGATAGAGAGAGTAAGACAAATGAAGGGAGAGATGGAGTGAATAAGTGAGATTTAGAGATAATGAGATATAAATATACAAGAAGATAGATCTATAGGGGTATAGAGATAGAGGGGACAATATAGGGAGAGAAAGGAGGTGATAGAGATAAGTAATATATAAGTATAGGTAGTATAAGGTAGAGGAGGGACATACATAGAGAGAAGAGAGATTATTAGAGAGAAATATAGAAATAAGGAGTGTCAATGATGGAGTGGGAGAGGGAGAGATAGGAATAGAAATATGGAGATATATGCAAAGATGCATGTAACTTGGGAATTTATTTATCTGGATGGGATGAGAAAAGAAGTGACATAAGTAGAGAAGAAAGTGATAGATAAAATATATTTATATAAGTATAGATAGACAAGTGATAGATAAAGGTGGTGATAGGAAAAAAAAATGAGACTTTGTATGCAAAATTTGTAAGCATTTAAAGTCTTAAAATTGAAGGACCAACTTCAAATGATTATAATAAATTTTTGGTTCATAATATCATAAATTACCTTATCCATTTGATAGGTCTTTGAATTACCTTTCCGACACCTATAAAAATCAAAATTTTGACAAGAAATGCAAAAGTTATGCCCATTTTACTAAACTATACTTTTTATATTGAGAAAAATAGATATCCGATTTGAAAAAGTATGACATCACAATAGTGACATCACAAATCGGATATCCGATATTAATAGAAATCTGATTTGGTTTGGTATTGCCAAACCAAATTCAAATTTTGGCCGACCCAAACAAAAAGTCAAAGAAGAGTTTGGCGTGTTTGGAGAAGTTTAAAACACATTTTTTTCTCCATTGCCACTTTTTGGCCCCCCATGATCTTTCACATACCCGTATTATATGTATATGTATATGTGTATGTACATGTACATGTATTTTGATATATATTGTCTTTTGATATCGCATTGTACATTGTATTCCTTTCTCTCTCTCTTAGGACCCCACATAACACCTAATGACATCATGTAAGGTCCCTTAGCACACATATGACCCCTTAAGACCATATGATGCCCTAAGGGGTCATATGATGTTATAACACGTGCAGACCCATTATGACCCTACATGACCCCCAATGATGCCATATGACCTCTTCAGACCATGTATGATATCTCAAGGGGTCAAATGGTGTCTTAAGGGGTCATATGGTGTTTTAACACATGCCTGGCTCAATTAGGACCCCACGTGACCTTATGGTGTCGTAAGGGGTCATAGGACACAATATGAACAACATGCGCTCCCTTTATCTCCTATCTCCCCCCCTCTCTCTCTCTCTTTTCCATCCTCTCTCCCTCCCCCCTCTATCTCCCTTTTCCATCCTCTCTTTTCCCCCCTCTCTCTTTCCCTCTCTCTATTTCCCTCCCTCCCTTTTCCATCCTCTCTCCCCCTCTCTATCTCTCCCCTTCTCTCTCTCTCTCTCTCTCTCTCTCTCTCTCTCTCTCTCTCTCTCTCTCTCTCTCTCTCTCTCTCTCTCTCTCTCTCTCTCTCTCTCTCTCTCCCCTTTTCCATCCTCTCTCTCCCCTCCTCTGTCTCCCTTTTCCATCCTCTCTCTACCCCCTCTCTCTTTCCCCTTCTTTATTTCCCTCTCTCCCTCCCTCCCTTTTCCATCCTCTCTCTACCCCCTCTCTCTTTCCCCTTCTTTATTTCCCTCTCTCCCTCCCTCCCTTTTCCATCCTCTCTCCCCCTCTCTCCCTCTCTCCCCCTCTCTCCCTCTCTCCCCCTCTCCCTCTCCCTCTCCCTCTCTCCCTCTCCTTCACATTTTCTTTACTACAGAAAGCACGCACAGGATTTTTATGAGTTAAAAGTGCATACGAGATGCTGGGAATATTAACGTTGGCCTACTGAACATTTTTAGGGCTAAGAGTGCATATGAGGTTACTAAAAATACCACATACACTTTTCTGGGACATACTTTTAGTTGCCCAACAACCTCAAAAGAAGTTTTTGAGGTTGTTGAAGGCCCCACTGCAACTATTGCTGCGCTTTTGTGACAATTTTATACATTGAAGTAACTAAGTTTTTTGTTTGGCATGATTTCAAATGATTGAATTGTTGTTCTTATTAGTTTGGTCAATGTTATTTCACGATTGTTTAATACTTCTTATTCAAAAAATAATGATAATGCTCAATTTTATGGTTATTTGATTGTTTAAGAACTTATGTTTACATATACATGTAAAATGATTCTATTTAGGACAACCAGTATTAACGATGGGAAAGAACAAGCGAGGAGCAATGGAACAATGAGAGGTTGAAAAGGAAAGACAAAGGCATCATATGAAGAAATTACGTGACACAAGAACAATGGGACAATAAGGTACATCATCCTCAACATCTCAATTTGATTTACCAAACGAACATAATGCACCTAATGCAATTGAAGAAGGGACATTTGATTTACCATATGAACCTAATGCAATTGAAGAAGAGACCACATTGAATAATCAATTAAATGATGAACATACACTGGCTCTATTTGATGAATTGAATGTACCCAATGCACACAATGCATCGATGCTAACACCTCCTAGAATCATTCGTAGGAAACCAAAGTATCTAATTGACATCGATGAGAATATTTTGAAGCCAATGCCCGATAAAATGAATGAACGAACTTGTAGGAGAATGGTTAAAATAATATGGCAAAACTATTTTGAAAACTTAAATCAAACTGCAAGATGCCAATTAATTGTTGAAATGATTAAAGAATTGAAATTATGAGAGACAATGAGAATTCTAGGCCTAAGATCATTTGAAAGTAATAGAGAAAGAACTATTGTGAGAAATCTATTTGATGCATATCAAGCTATTGGTTCAAAATCATGTACTAAAGATTCTAATGTTACTCGATGTGTCATTACATCAACCATAATGAGCAAGAAAATAAAAAAAATCGTTTGATAAGAAAAACAAGTAGGTCATTAAACATTAGTAGAGAAACATTATGTAAAGCATTAGAGAGGCCAGATAAAATAGAGAATCCTAACAATAATTCTCTTTGGGCATTCTCGAGTAGACTAGCATGCAAAGACAAGGTTGTTGTTGATGCACTAATAACATTAATTGAAATTTTTTGGCATGACAACACAAGGGTTTCGCCTAACCAAAGATATGTTGTTAGAAGGTGAATTGAATCTAGAAATCGTGAGCCACATGCCAAACACTATTTGGATATGACTCAAACAAAATTTTATGAAAGATTCTTTGAAAAGTTTCCTCAAATAAGAATTAGTCAAAGAGTTTTTGAAATGGGAAAACCTTTTTATGTTAAGATTAATCATGTACGTACCATGTGTTTTTGTAGGATGCATATTGAATTTTCCATGCACTATGATATTTATCATCATATATGTTGTACTTTGCACACTAATGATGTTTTGCAGGAATGCAATATACAACCACCTCCTAAGTCACCAAGAGAATTTATTTCAAGTGTGCTATGTAAAAGAGATGATGGTTGCATTTTATTATAAGATGATGTGTTTGAAAGGTTCTTGTGCTACATGTGGTGGTTTGCAACATTTGCCAAGATGTTTAAATTTGGATAGCACACATGAAATTGGTAAGAAACTAGTTTCTTTTGGAAAATACAAGACAATGACATATGGCGCTAAAGATGGAAAAGAATTGAAGAGATGTGAGCTAGTGAAAAACGATATGTGTAGCTGATTTTATGAGAACGTTTCAAGAGAAACTAGTTTATGAGTACATAATGCATACATATAGAGCTCGGTGGTTAGATGAGCAATTCAAGTTATGCAAGGACACATTTCCTCTTGGTACCATTGTCTCTATAGTTGATTTTGCTGAAAATTATACACTACAACCTCAAAATGAAGTGCAATCTATGTATTACCATTTTACACAAGTTTCTATTTTTGTACACATAGCATTCATGCATGCAGATGATAACACAGAGGAGGATAGAAAGTTTGTAAGAGAGTATCACTTCTACATAAGTGACGATCGTACACATTCACCAGAGTTTGTGCAAGGATGCTTTAAGGTTTTCTATGATAGTTTAAGGGAAAGGAACATACAATACAACCAACACTTAATATGGTCAGATAATTGCACCTCACAAGTCAAGAATGCAAGGATGTTCTATTGGTTGAGAAGGATGCACGTGACAAGCGGTGTACAACATTTTTGGAATTTCACTCAGGCTGGACATGGAAAGGGAGAGCATGATAGTGCATGAGCATGCGCAAAAAGAGCACTAGCTAGAGAAGAATTGAAGTACGAAGGTGGTGCTGAGTTGACAGATGCAACAACAATCGTGTGATGGTGTAACTCTACAATGGGACCAGGTAATGTAGGTAGGTCAATGGTTCATAGATATTTTTGGTTGATCACTAAATTTGACATTAAAAACTATCAAGGTTGTTGTACAGTTCAAATGCAAGTTCACAAGTAATTTATACTAGAAAGATTGTATGTTTTTTCTCTTCATGTATGTATTTTTTGTGGGAGGAATGTGAATCACAAGAGTGGGATGACAAATGGTCTTGTAGACTGTTGGTTCCCATTGATACCTATCAAATTCTCAGAGCAATGCAGTTGAACCAGATGGAAGCATCAGTTGATTTTGATCATGTATACGACCTAGTGGAACCAAGTGATTTTTGGGTTAATTTTATTGCAGGATTTTTTTTGGCTCATTTTGGTGCATCAAACATTATTTTTGGTATTAATTATCATTCTATAATATGGAGGTCATGTGTACGTAGTTGTTGCAGAAGAGAACAATGAAGAAGGAACATATTACTTTTTGTGTCGTTGTATTGAGCCTAAGAGAAAATTGACAACCATAATCATTGACAAAGGGGGTATTGAGTATCTAGTAGGGTCTGTTGTCGTGACAAACACATGGCTTAGGAGATACCCTATCAAGAATTATGATGTTTGGTTGTTCGAGGACTTTGAAACACACAAACATATTCTTCATTTCTCCAACCTTGTTGTTGTAACAAATATTCTATTGATTAAGTATCATGGTAGACCTCATAACAAACTTTTATGGAAAGTTTGTGAGTCTGACCACAAGGCATTACTTGACACAATACGGGCGAGAGCCGATCTAGAAGACTCACTTGATTGATTCTACAATTCAAGGTATAATGATTTTGAGAATTTTGTATATATCATCCACAAATTGTTCTATATTAGTTTTTTGTATATTTAAATGACGATGACCTGATTCACACATATTCAAATGCCAAATTTTGTATAAAAGACCATGAAATGATTTGTAAGAGATATTTTTGTATATTTAAATAGCCAAGAGCTGATTTGTCCATATTTAGAGGCAAATTTTTGAATATATGTGACTATGTTTTATGACTATCTTTTGAATATACGTGTCTATGTTTTGAATATCTTAAGGGTTTTGAGTTTATGTGATGTGATAAGGTCAATCATGACCATTCTTGATTATAGCTTAAGGGTTTTGAGTTTATGTGATGTAAGCAATAATCATGAAGATCTGTGTTGTACATTGTATAATCATGGAGAATTAAGTGGGTCATGGGAGTCATAGATTGAGTCTAGATATAATTTCAAAAAAAAACATTATTGTCAAAAAAGTTGTCAAGCAACTTCCAGATCGTGCCGGTAGGGTATGGATCTCAACGTTTCGACACTTTGGGAGGCACAACAAGAGAATGTAGGTAGCGTAAACCTACCTAATCAGACGCGCTCGCGATGTTGGTTTGTGCCCACTATGGACAAAATCAATTCTAGCCTATCTTGCAACTTTGCATTGCATACAACTGATGATTTTTGCAGCAGGCGAAAAAATACTACCATTTGAAAATGGCTCCGATTCGTCAGAAACTGAGATAGGCCATTGTAGAAGAGCCTCACATGATCCTACAAGTTCAAAGATCAATCATATGTGTCCTATATTGAGAGAATCATTTCGTCAAAGTTTGACAATTTTTTGGACTTAGGGCACTTGAGAGATTGCGCCAGTAGGAATGGCTCTCAACGTTGCGACACTTTGGGAGGCACAAAAGGAGCATGCCTAGCGTAAAATTTCCCACTCAAACATTCTTGTGATGTTGGTTTGTGCCCACAATGGACCAAGTCAATTCTAGCCTATCTTGCAACTTTGCATTGCATACGACTGACGATTTTTGCAGCAGGCGAAAAAATGCTGTGATTTGAAAATGGCTCCGAGTAGTCAAAAACCGAGATAGAAAACTATAGAAGAGCCTCACGTGACCCTAGAAGTTCAAACCGATCGATCATATGTGTCCAGGATTGAGAGAGACAGTCCGTCAAAGTTTGACAATTTTTTGGACTTAGGGCACTTGAGAGATCACGCTGGTAGGGTATGGCTCTCAATGTTCTAGTGCTTTGGGAGGCACAAAAGGAGCATGCATAGCGTAAAAATGCCTACTCGGAGGTTCTCATGATGTTGGTTTGTGCCCACGATGGATGGAATCAATTATAGCCTCTCTTGCAACTTTGCATTGCATGCAGCTTACGATTTTTGCAGCAGGCAAAAAAATTCTACCATTTGAAAATGGCTCTGAGTCGTCAAAAATTGAGATAGGCCATTGTAGAAGAGCCTCGCATGACCCTACAAGTTCAAACGAATCAATCATATGTGTCCTGGATTGAGAGAAACAACTCGTCAAATTTTGACAATTTTTTGGACTCAGGGCACTTGAGAGATCGTGCCGGTAGGGTATGGCTCTCGAAGATCCAGTGCTTTGGGAGGCACAACAGGAGAATGCCTAGCATAAACCTTCCAACTCAGAGGTTCTCGTGATGTTTTTTTGTGCCCATGATGAACGTAATCAATCCTAGCCTACCTTGCAAATTTGACAAGTTTGACAAGTTTGACAAGTTTGACAACAACTGAGCAACTTTGGCAACAAGTGAGCAACTTTGACAATAATTTTGACAATATTTTTGAATTTTCTTGGCGTAAATTAAGGTCGGAAAAAAAGAGAAGAGACTTAATATTTCTTCAGAAGTGGCTAAGCTAAATTTAACACTGGTAATATGTTTTACTAAGGGAACAAAAGAAACATCTTTCGCCATTTTCATCTCCATCTTTTTGAATTTGCAGACAAGAAAGTAACGTTTAGCTTCTCACTTTCACAAATGAACAAATTTTACATCTTTTATCCAAATGACCCCAAAATTTCACAAATGACATCAAATGACCATTAATGGTCCCAAATCACCTTATTTAGATTAAAAAATGGAGAACAATATGAAAACCAAAATTTGACCATTGCGAGCATGAGGGTGCTATTGCACCACTCACACTGATAAATATAAATGAAAGGAATCAAAAGTATCCAATGATCATTAACATGGATCAAATTTGACCATTACCATTGAATTTCATTTTCTTTGAGACAAGGAGTTTTGTAGGGTTAATTCAATATTTTAGAAAGTTTATCATATCATATTCCATGATTTCAATGCTTTATATCATAGATTTTTGTTGTTTATATTCATATTGTTGATTACATAGGAAAATATTCATTTAACTTTATAAAAGGGATGCCACCAAATACAATGATCAATAATTATTTAATCATTTATATATATATCAAAATGTTGGCATTATGTTGTCATTAATGTCAACCGATATAGAATGGTCACCGGTGAGTAAGTAGTGGTGATCGGTATGGGTGAAGTAAGTAATGATGTCAACCAATATGAAGGATGGAGTGTGTAAGTAGACATAAAAGGTATGTTACCGGTACACATGAAGTGCAACATCTACCAGTAAAGCAGGACCACCGACAAGTAAGAAAAGAAGCAAATATGAACAGAGGGATGTGATCACCAGTAGACAAAGAGAAGTATAATGCAATTAGTAAATGGATTCAATGGATGGATCAACATGTTTGATGGAAGGCCAAGCTGATCCACCAGTAGAGAAGAGGTCGACAGGTATGAAGGTCCACCGATGAAGTTAGGTTATACCGGTAAGGTGTGTTGAACCAATAGTGAGTCTTGGTCGGTGAAGGATGTCAAACTGACTTTGCAGTTTGAGCATAGGTAGATGTCGACAAGTATGACAGGTGGACACCAGGTGGCGAGCACGAAGAGGTCGATGAAGTGTTCATCGATGTGATAGTTAACAAGTAGGTTGACATTAATGAAGAACTCGCAAATCATGGGATGATGGCAGGATGTTGCGGCTCAAGGGAGACAAAGTGGCAAGGTGATTGAACTGACCTTGCAGGACGATCTGATCCATGTACTCGTTGGCTGAAGGAAACATCCAAACCATTAAAGGTGGTTGACAGAGATGCCAAAAAACATGTTGCAGACATTTAAAAATAGAAAACGTGCATTGGAAGGCAAGGAAATGGCAGTGCTGTTTGATATGATGCAGATCATCTTTCCAGAAAAGGAGATCCAATCAGATTTGATACGGATTGAGTTGGCAAAGGAAAACCCTAGCATGCCACCGTTTGAATGTTGCTTTTGGTGGGAACCCTCACATATAAATATGTGAACTCGACACTGAAGATGATAATGCTGGATGCAAGTTGAGAGTAAGAAGAGAGCTTGAGCAAGAAGAAAGACTATTTTCCTGAGAGTTCTCTCACAAAGAGTTAGAGTGTGGAGTTAGTAGGTTGAACTAGTGAGAGGTTCTAACCGATAGAGACAAAGTAACTGGTAAACTGTTACAATCTTAATAGTCAAGTGTACCGGTAGAGATTGTATGGTTAAGAAGGCATCCAAGTGTGATATTATGTAGGTTGAGGTTCTGAGAAAGAGAAGAGAGGCAAAGACTAACCGATAAGAGATCCGAGAGAGAAATTTGATAACCGATAGTAGAAGGACTGGTGAAACAAAGGAAGGTGATAACCGACAAACATCAGTTGATCAGGTGCTGCAGAACTCATTTGCAACTAGGTGATATCATTGCATTAAAATTGTATTTCATTGTATTACACCAAGTTGGTGCTTGGTGCAGGGGTTGGTGCCCTAAATCATTGTAACATGTTGTTTCATTGTGAGGCTGGATTGGAGCAGTTGACTACAACAATATTTATCACCGAGGTTTTTCCCATTTAGGGTTTTCCTTGTACATCTAGTGTAGTGGGTTATGCATTTGTGTGTTTGCCTCTTTTGATATCCTCTCATATCTTACTGATTTGATTACTTAGTGTTTAGATTGTTAATCGATACTCAAAGCTTGGTTTAAAGAGAAAATATTTTTAGGAACCACTGATTCACCCCCCGTCTCAGTGGTACATTATGTTCAACACAAAATTCACAATAATCAACACAATGAACAAATTCTGTATGTATAGAAAATGCCTATCAATATCAATGAAATGCACAATAATGAACACAATACACATTTATCGGAGAAAATATCAACATTTATATATATCAAAAAAGGCATGTATGCAAAGTCAATACAAGTTTTACAAATATGTGGCATATTCCATGTCCAAATCGATATACAATAAAAATGTAGAATATATCTACATGTATTGGTCATTCAATGATCATAGCTAACACTATATGATCCTATACAGTTTGTGATGGATCATCAAAATTGAGTCTCTTTGATGTAGTACGCGACTCTATAGATGGCTGGAAAACCACAATTCAAAAGCTAAGTTAGAATCCTTTTGTAGAAAATAGTTCACAATTATCAACATAACTATGCATTTAACTACAATTTTTTTGCAATAGAAATGTAGATTACCTCATCTGCTGATCTAGGATCTACTATCTTCTTTGTCTTCTCCTTGCCAGCCTTAGGAGTTCTCTTGAATACCTTCTTCAAAGGCTCCAAGTTATGGCCAAACCATAGAGGGGGCTATTATTGATTAAATACAATTAATACAATGCACTAACATATATACAATTCAAAAACACTAAAAATATACGATATAGAGAACAAAACTATACCAGAGCCTGAGATGCTTCTCCATTAGAGTGAGGAGGGATCGCCATCGATGGAGCAATTATCACTATTACCTATACAAAAAATGATCAAGATTAAATACAATTAATATAATGATAAGTTTTGTAGGTTAAAAATAATTAATGTATTTATATAAGACAAAGGCATATCGGAGCTTGAGATGCTTCTCCAGTACATGGAGGAGGGCTCACCATTGATGAAGCAGCTATGGATATTTCCTTTATGAAAAATGATAAGATTATAATTCATCACAAGTTCACATGTACACGTGCATACAATAATCAAATCAAGAAAATAAAGCAGAGATACATAACTCCACCCTCTCTTGATCCTTAGGCGTATCAGGTGCACTCAACATATCTACAAAGCTCAATGGTCGCTGTATATAAAATAGAAAAAAAACTAATCAATCTACAAATTCCAACTAAGACAATTTCAACCTTTTCAAACAATTGTACAATTAAAAATGTGTTCAATTACCTTCTTCCCATGTTTAAGCATCCTCGAGGATTTCTTTTGCTAACGACCAAGCCTAGACATGGAGGGGGTACCCTAAAAAAAACAAAATTAACACAAGAGATATTAGTACGGATAATATTAAACATAATTTAACAAATATAAAATTAAATGACTTGCATAAACTCCATCAAAAGAATACATAAAATAAGGTGTACAAAATATGATGTTGCATAGCTCTGTAGGCCAAAATCAATCGCCGAGAGCATGACATCGTCAATCTGAGACATTTGGTCCCTTGACAATGCCTACAAAATAAAAAATTGTCAAGCATTAAAGAGAGTTAGTATATCTTGTATTTATTTTGGATTCAAAGTGTAGTATTCTATTTTAACATCTTACAAAATTTATACCTCAGGTGTCGATGTTGCAGCTGCAATAACTGTGAGAAGAATTTCAGATGCCGCTGCTCCATCCTGAAATTCATATCGTTTGTATCAATTTAAATTGATCTATAAATAAAAATTCATTTACAATTACAAATTTTAAGTGAATGATAAATAAAATGTTATGAATTAAAATCAACACACTTGTGTTTGCGGCTAACTAGAAAACAACATGTCCATCAATTCATCTGTCAACGCCATATCCTCAGTCGTGTTGGTTTGACATCTACTCTCGCAAATCGTGCACGAATGGGCTATGGAGCCATTTACAATGGCCTCGTCATCCATCCCTATGCATATGCCTAAGCAAGTGGGACACACATGTTGAATGGGCTCACCAGTGCCAGCTGCCCTAGCTAATGGATCATTGTCTGGTACAAGAGGGTGTGCTATCTATGTCCCATGTTGGATGATCACATCAGTCAATGTTGTGGCTTCCTGAAGAGTCTGTAGCTCCATCGACTCTTTCAGGGCTACTGGGACAGTCACATGCACCCCGGCTTTGGGTGCTAGGGGGGTGATGACTCTACGGGTCTAATACCCTACAAGCTCCATGTCTATCTTGGGCAGAGCCACCACCTCTACCATGGAACCCTCTCATGTCAAAATAATTAGTCTTCTCATTAAGGACAAACTAACAATATACTTTCCTCAAAAAATACAATGGCACCTCATAATTATTACAAGGTGGTATGTCAAAGATCATCCACCACCTATTCCAAAATAGATCCCTCATTTGCACATTGGTACATCAATGTAAGAGAAACCTCTCTGCATTAAGAGGTAAGGACTCACCAGTTCTAGGATCAACAAGAAGAGCACATATTTGTGCTTTACTTGTGTTTTTGTTTTTCACTCCCTCATATGATAATCCATTCTCATAAAATGCATGGCACCTATCCCTATAGTTTCCCCATTTTGTATTCTGAGTGGAAACTGTAGTGGCACCACTAGCTAATGTTTCTAGGCTAGTGGCAAGGGATAAATGATGCTCAAGGTTAGATGTTTTCAATTTATTAATTAGTCTACTTATTTTAGCAGTGTTTTGCCCTAACTGATTAAGCAATTGATCCTATGTAGCTGGTGTACACTCTAAAGGAGGATCTGGAGGTGTATTTTATGGGTTTTATTGTGGGTTTTCATCTTGTTGTGGTTCTAGATTTTGAGAATATGGTATATTTGTAACAAAAAATAAAAAAACTAATCAAAATCAATGATTTTAAATTCAAAATGTAAATAAAATTAACCAAATATGCAAAATAAACAAAAAAAATTAACAACCTACCTCTTTCAATGGCACTGGGAAGTGGAAATCGGGAGCCCGTGCATGATTTAGCTAGAAAATGCCCCTCCAAACTTCTTTCGGGCATGGGTTGAAAATGAGACTTAGTAGGCGTAAAAAAAAAAATATTGACAGGTAGTGCGTACGCGGTCTTAAAACACTAAGACCACGTACGGGGTCCTAATTTCTAAGGGATTGCATACATGGTCTTAGTTTTTAAGGACCACGTATGCGGTCCCTTCCCTTTAGGCTCGGCATAAACGAACCAAAGCGCTTACGACGTTATTCAAAATTCAAAAACCACGTACGCGCTATCTGTTTTTTCAACTTGTTTTAGGCATGTGTCCACTTTTTTGGCACCATCTTGGTGCACACACCCTAAAGCATCACATAATTTGAGATTTGATATGAAAAACATCACCTAATTAATGATGATTGAGCTAAAATCTTATTATAATTGATGGTTCATAATGCACAAAATTTGCTAGAAGTTTGACAAATAGGGTGGCAAGCTGAGTGGGCTTGACCTTGGTGAAAATTATATTGTTAAGTACATTTGAATTTGGTATAGTAATAGGATGGGTGACCTCTTGGGAAGTCCTAACATTGCACCCCTATGTGAATCACCTATATGCAATGAGTTTTAAGTGAATCATTCATGTTCATGTGAGATGGACTCTTGTGAGCCACTACACATAAAATATAGGTCAATGACCTTAACTCAAAACTATACACTTAAATCCTAATAAAACATCACATAATTTGACATGTGAAAATATTACCTACTTGATAATGATTGAGCTATACAATAGTTCATAAGTCAAAACACTTGTTGAAGGTTGTACAAATGGGGTGGCTAGGTAGGTGGGTTTGATCTTGGGAGAAAATCCATCCTTAAACATGCTTGATTTGGAGTATTAGTTAGATAGATGAGCTCCAAGGAAGTCTTGATTCTTCGCCTTGTGAGCATCACCTAAATAGAATAAGTGCCAAGTTGACCATTCATGATTATTACGGATAAGTTCTTGTGAAATACTACTCATTAAATATTGGTGATTGATATTGACTAAAAAATGTACCTAATTGAACCTTGATAAAACATCACATAATTTGACACGTTGTTAAGCACACTTAGATTAGAGTTGTACTAGGTCGGTTGACCTCCTAGGAATCCCTAATACTTCACCTAGATGCAACATGTGTTAATTAGCCTATTCATGCTCATGAGAGATGGGTTCTTGTGAACTAATACTCATAAAATATGGATCAATGATATTGGTTTAAATTTTATGTATATTAATCCTATGTAAGATTTGGCTTTGAATCCACCTATAATACAAATGACTAAAGGATGACAAGAATAGAACTTTAGATCATTGAAAGAAAAAAATGTATTCTATTAGAAAGGAAATGTAAAGAAAAGAACAATAATACATTGCAAATAAACTATAAGTGATTATATATGATATAGGATGTATGCCTACGATCATTTAATTGTACATTGTGACTATGTCATAAGTATGCAAGATCATTGATTAAGAGCTTAAATCTTAAAAGAGGGACTAAAAGATCTTTTAAAGATGTTTGAAGCTTAGGCATGTCAAGTTACTTTTAATAATAAAAAGCAACTTTAGAACTTGGCCCCAAGCATAATAGCATGGAAGATATGTTTGAAGAACAATATAATTTTGACTGAAAATAATAAAAAATCTAGAAATAATAATAGATTGAAATTTTTGTTGTCAACTCTTAATGCATTTAACTTGAGAAATGACTAAATTCAAAAAATTTGAATCGAAAAAAAATATTTAAAAAAATGACTTAAAATTAAAAACTATTATAATGATATTCTTTTAAAAAAATTGTGAAAGAAATTACAGAATAATTGAATAGGCCAATCAAATTTTAACAAAATATCCAGCCATCGTTGGGTTGAGCAGCCAGAATCCAGGAGTTCAGGTTACTGCCAATTCTCTATTTGCAGCAAATCCTCCCATGCCAGATGGTGTATTGACTATTTTGGAAGTTGAATTAATTATAAATCAAATAGCATTCAGTTACTACATAGTAAGACACAATGGATAAAAATATATGCATCGCTCTTTTGATCTTGTTTTCTTAAACATTTTTAGCTTCTCGACAGAAGCGTTTCATACGAAGGAATATATATAAAAAAATTAATTTTATTCAGTATTTTTGGTGATATATCTATATCGACATCTCTTCTTAATGTTAGACTTTATTTGAGATGACTCAAAACACAATAATTCTCTTATTGTTGAAAAACATTAATTAATCACGTGACTTATTTCAATCCTAACAAATTATTAAGATAATCAAACTTTAATCTTCAATAAGGTCTTAATTGGAAAGATAAGCTATTAGTTCCTGCCCGCAGGAAACTATAGCGGAGCCTTCAAACATTAATTTGTGATTAAACTGATTACCGATAGCCAATCACAAATCACATTTTTTCAATATTTTCCTTTTATCCTATATGCACCCCCTGAAACTTGCATATATTTTACGGCAAATTTTGCATGCCAAGGTTTTTTGCGTTGCCTATTGGAGTTGCAGGCGGCTTGCAGAGGCCTGCTCGATTCCCAACTAGAGAGAACACACGCCTCCCGGGATCTCTGGCAGTGAAGAACAGTTACACACTAAACAAAGTTGTATTTCAGAAGGCTGCAGATGGTAGGTGGCATTTGCAAAGCAGTTCATGTAATAAAACAGTTTGCATACATGCAGGGAGCTCACCTATCCTACGTTATGCATCCTGTGTTCTTTTTTTCTATGGGGACAAATTTTTTTCTAGATGTCTATTTTTCCCCTTGGTTTCTTCCTTAACCGAGAAACTCCATGCAAAGCCATCGAAAGAAAAATGCAAACACAAACCCTCCCAAAAACCCCGACTAGATTACACATGCACCGGCAAGTGCTCTCACGGAACACCTGAGTGAGCACACACCCCAGTGGAGGAGCTGACAGCCACAAATAGGCACCAGGAATCGCCTAACGCAGAGGGGACGAATATAGATTTGAGACGATTTATCGTTTTGTATTTTTCTTTTACTATCCTAGGGTTTGGACTCTTTACTCCGGTTTTTGTTTTACATCTTTTGGGTGTGCTAGGTTTTTGGGTTTCTCTTGTAATGCGCTTTGACTAATTGCGAAGTGCTGGAGATTTATTTTGGTTATGTTTGTTTTGGTAATTGGTTTGAATTCCTGTTATTTTTAAAACCTGGATAGGTTTCTGTCTACATAGCTGAAATAAGTCCCAAGAACTTTAGAGGAGCATTCACAAATGCATGACAGTCAAACTGAAGCACACAAATAGTTCAAATGCAATAGCGAAAATTAGAATAATGACGATTACATCCTATGGCAGCTTTGGAACAAGGCATATACATCTATCAAAGCATAATGGTGGGGGTATTTTTGTTAGACATTATAATTTGAAATGAGGTAGACATGTATGCAAAATGTGAATCACATGCAAAGTACCTGAACTGTTTGACAGTATGCATCAAAGAGATGTCATCTCATGGAATGTAATGATTGCAGGATATGCACAAAATTGATTTTGCAGCACTATTATCCAATCTATTCTATAGTCCATTCTGAAAATTTGATGACAGTTTTCTTAGACATTTATCATTTCCTTGCAGGGCCCCGCAAATGGCATTCTAATTGAAGGTTCTATCATTGTAGACTGCTTCCGGCTATGCCTATGGACTTGGAGGTGCTGACTGTAGAGCAGTCCTTAAGGGAGGTCAATGCCACGATCCAAACACAGTTGCAGCTCATGCTTCCTATGCTTTCAACAATTATTATCAAAAGAATAACATGACACCTAGAACCTGTGATTTTGGGGGCAATGCAATCATCACTCAGACCAATCCCAGTAAGTAACAAGTCTTCCGACTGCTTTCATTTTCCACATGCGCTCCATGTATCTCTGTAGAAAGTAGAAATTATCAAAATTCAGACCAATCCCAGTAAGTAACAAGTCTTCCGACTGCTTTCATTTTCCACATGCGCTCCATGTATCTCTGTAGAAAGTAGAAATTATTAGTATTCTTGTAAAAACTAATATGTTTGTGCTAAACAAATTGTTAGATTGTGGAGCTCAGCCTGGACCAGTCTACAATTTTTTTGGCGACAAAAAGTTATCAGCCCTACAAAGTGCGATAGAGTCTAGGTATGATGATGATTTTGTGAGAGAGGTTGCACAAACTTTTTCTTAAGAAGTGCGTTGAGCAACAATGAGAAAAGTTGGCAAATACTCCAAAGGGATATATACAGCAGACTCCACTACATCATGCTTCTAGCAGGGGTTACGCACAAACGTGTCAAGTGCTTCTTCTCTTTGGAGCTAAACTAGATATTCGAGATGAAGCTGACATGACAGCCTTGCACGTTGCAGTTCGAAGGAATATGGATGATGTCATAAATGTATTTATGAAGCATCAACAAATTAGTGAGTTAGTTGATTTAAAAGACAAAATGGGAAAGAGCCCTTTAGATGCAGCGATTACTGAGACAGATATAAAATTAGTAGCAAAGTTGATTTCAGAGTCAAAACAGCCTGAAGCTTATTTTGATAAAGTGGATTTGAAACAGAGATACAATATTTTCCTTGCACATACAGAAACAGTAATTTTTTTTTAATGCAAGAAAACACCATTTTCTTTGAAATAAAAAATTGACCTATTCCTTGCATTTTAGTTTTCAAAATAATGTCTTTTACTAGCACAGTGAACTCTTATGTTTTGACTATGTACTTTCTCCAAGTATATCTATATGAATAACAATATATTTTTTGTGTACAAAAACTCATTGTTATGTTTCATAATGTTTTTTGCTGCAGTGTCGCACAGAGAAGCTCAAAACAGTCAAACAATGCAAATGAAATTACACAACTTATTATCAATAAACTAGTTTTTTACATAGTTAATTGGCAAACAATGTTCAGACAAATACTTTCAATTCAAATTCCATGTAAATCAATTAACAATGCTTAACAAATATATTTCAACACATATACATATTTTCTTCTTCTTTTCTTCTTCTGCTCTGTATTGCAATGTTGTGTTCGTTGTTAAGTAAAAGTTGTCAGATGTTGCTTCATTCCTTGTTTATGCATTCAGATAAAATCTAGAAAAACATGCTGAAAATTCGCCTTCTATTACAAAGGAAAAATATCAATTGAAATCATTTGTGTTGCTTTGGTCAATCTTCATAGTCTCTACATAACCACAACAAGAGTTACTAATGATCTCTTAGGATAGATGACTAACTCTCTATTTTTTTGAATGTTGGTCCTTTGGCATTGAGTTGATGAAAATGCAAATTACAATTTCTTAACTAGAGCATCTTTACAAATGGATCACCCACTATTAGATGAAGTACTTGATATAATGGTAAAAGGCTTCCTAGCATGAAAGATTATATTTTGAATAATGCAATGAAACTTTAATTGTCAATAGAGTAAATAAGACAATATGACACCCCTTATGATTTTGCAATAATTTATTCTCCTTCATGGTTTGGAGGGGCGTATGGTTATAAACAATCAAAGAAGTCTCCAATAAGGGTTTTACATGTTATTTTGGTTGGGGTTTGCATCCTTGATCTTGGTTTTTCTTAGCTGCATTTGTGTTTGTTGTGGCTTATACATTTGTTTTACGGCTCTCCCCTTGTTCTGAACATGTTTCAACTTCTATTATTAGTGTCTCTCTTTTTTTTAGAGGATGTTATAGTGGTATATGTGTTGATCTTCAAACAATTACCACTTCCTTATATGAGACAAAATTCATATTAAGAAAAATAAATGCAATTATATAAGGATTTTATAAATGATATTAATCTACTTGTTTAGCCCAACGGTCTAGTATCTAATGTTTGATGTGAGTGGATATAAAAAGATTGGCATTGGGTAAATCTCATTGTCAAAATAATACGATGGAGTGGATGATTCTTTAGGTTGAATGTTATATTATGTACAATCCAAAAAAACTATAATGTAACTAAATGGTGCTACCTTCCTAGATATTTAACAAAATAAATTATCTAAGAATAGAGGAATTACATATTGTAGACTTAAATTTGTGTCCAATAGACTTGATATTGATTATTAACCATCACCTAGAATACAAAAAGTTAGGAGAAGATAAATAAACTATAAGCATTGTCAATCATAATAAAATAAATTAAGAGAATAAAAAATAATAAATGAAATGTTACAACTAACACCATGATTAGTTACAATGATGAAAGTATAAAGCATCTAAAGCTTTGTAAAAATGATTAGCAATAATAATGATTAAAAAAACCGTATCACAACTAGGCTAGATTGGTGGGATAAAGAAACTAAAACACCCATTATATCATATTCTCATATCGTTTAATGATGTCTAGGAATATTTTCTCCTTATGAAAGAAAGGGAAACAAAATCATTATTTTTAGTATTGAATATAAAATCCAAATAATATCTTTCAAAAGGAAACATCTTCACACTTCTAGATAATCCCATAGTTCAATATTTACGGTTTTAGTATAGTTAGGATAATCAATTCAGGTTATCAAATAAGGTATTCCAATGATGTGTAACCAATCTTATTGTATGTATAGATAGTCCAATATTAATATAAAGTAATTGTATAAACCAAGTGATCTTATAAAAGATTCCTAAAACAGTATAGAGAATGATAGATCAAAACCTCTATGAAGGAATACAACAAATTATAACGATTTATTAGTCACCAAATCCTTAAAATTCTTACACAAATTAAAGATGATGCAAGTGCAATCTACAATTTTTTAAATTTAAGAGCACAAAAAGTAATTACTTAACATGATCATTCTAATTTTTTAAAATGTAGCACTTGATAGCCTACACTTTACTTAAACATCATCTACTTCAAAATTTTAATGGTTGAAAACAAAATAAAAATTTTAATCATCATCTACATCAAAAAGATATAAATATATATCCTGTACTAATATTATCTGCTAATCTGTCAACCAACATTAAGTTTGGTTTACCAGTATTAAGTATCAAGTTTTATTAAGTTATATTTGGGTTGAAATTCATTGACAACTAATTCACCCCCCCTCTCAGTTGCCTTTCTGTTTCCTAACACAAACATTGCATGATCATAGGCTTAAAATTCATTTGTGATATTCGGAGCAAACACAGAGAAATAATAATCAAACAATCATGGTCAGGTGAAAATAAAGAGCCAATCTAGAAACACAAATAAACTCAAGCTTGAAGACACATTCTGAAAATTTCAATCCAACCCTAGTCCTTCTGAAATATCATGTTAAAACCTCCACAACAATTAAAAAAATATTTTTTTTTTTCGAAAACAAGATCCCTCCAAAGTTCTTTCCCCAAAATTTTCAAAAACCAGAACTCTCTCCCCATAATGCTTTCTAAGAGATTAAAACCTTCCTCAACCATCCAAAACCAACCATCCATGAATGGTAATAAATTCATTTAATTAATTTGCCACTAACTATTGTTTAAGTTTTTAATTATTTACATTATTGAATTTATTTAATAAATTTGGGTAATTACTTATATTTTGTTAATTAAATTATTAATAAGGTTATAAGGTTTATACATAAATAATTACATTTATATATTACATTATTACTTATTAAAATACAAACCATTAGATTAATGTTTATAATTAATAATGAATACAAAAGACATGGGCAATTAATCTCTTACACAAACACACACATACTCAAATTGGATTGTCGGATATTGTCCAATTGGCATTCCAATCAAGTAAACACAAGACAAGGATTATTGTCTCGATATAGAGAAAAATTTATAGGTTAGGTCAATAGGGCCAATATTTTATCTCCCACAACCACCATCGGCATTATTTAGGCACGCTCTAACCAGGTGGAGTCGATGTCCTATACGTGCAACCGTGCATCACGAATGAATACATCTACAAATATAATATATATGTATATAGCATGCACAGATATCAATGAAGGAAATTTTGACATCCTATGTCTCTCCTTAGAGAGTAATCAGGCATCATCCTCTTGCACAACAATCAAGAGCACACAGATGATATATAAATCAAATCTCCATATACTTCAAATTTTATAACCAATCACATTTCATAGTCCAACTAGATTCGTTAGTACATGGGTCATTAATCATATGCATCACCCACAATACATGTTCATAAAGAAACATATTCATAATTCACTACAACATAAACATAAATCATGGCATATATCAATCCTAACATCATAACAAGGTCTCAAACCATCACAAAATGTAGCATCATCAAAACCACATGTAGAACCAAAGAAGTCACCATGAGTCCATCTAAATAGAATCAATGTCTTAAATATGGAGGGGTATCACAAAGATTTTGAATAACTTTTCAATTATCCACACCATTGACCATCTATAAACCATACCTTGTCTATTTTTTCTTGTTTCCACTTCCTCTTCTACTTTTATAGACACGGTTTTCTAACATCCTTCATTTAGAGTAAACCATTATTATAAATTGTAAGCTAAAAAATAATTATTTTATAGTGGTACAATGCAAAAAAATACAAGGATAGTAGCTTTATTTTCTAGATTTTTTATTTTGATGAATATTGATATCTATATTAGGAAATAAACTTATTCAAACATAAAAAAATTGTGATTTTAAATAACATTACAAATAAAAAGAATTTTGATTAAATGCAAATATTTTTAAAATTTATAAAACAAATGAATAATTTCTATCTAATCTTTCTTGGTAAAAAATTAAAATTTATTTTATCAATGATCATAAATTGTGCAAAAATCTAATTAAATCAATATTTTTCTTGTTTGTGAAAAAACTAATTAATATTGCACATTTCTAGGTAATTATCCATGAGCAATCTCTTATCAACATAATATTAAATTATGTACTTGATTAGTAAGTATAAGTTTTTGAATCAAAATTTTGTATTATTTATTTTTCTATTTCTTTTCTTTTCTATGCAGTTAGTCAATGTGGTCAAAAAGTGCCAAGCTCTAATATTTTTTCTTGTCAATAGTCAATATCATCAAAATATTAAATAATTTATATAAATTTGACTTCATCTATAAATTAATTCATGGCCTTAATATAGCCAACCCTATTGAAAAACAAGAATTACATCTAGGTCTTTTAATAGCATCTATAGACAAAACTCACTTTTGATGTAGTCTTAAAATGGAATCCAAAAAATAGTCACATGTAGATTTAGTTGTGCTCAAGGAATATTGGACACAAAACTATAAACACTATCAAACTTAACACATTCATTATATTTAACTTCATTTTCACTAAAATCCCAAAATGCAACTATGCAATTACATATGATGAATAAGAAATTCACATGGTTTCTTTAACCCTGAATAACATGTAAAATCAACATTTCTATGGAATAAATATAATAATCACAAAAAATGTACATCTAAATGAACCATAAGGTACTCCTAGCAAAGCAAGAAGTTGGTTGGTAATTCAAGAGATATTGAGAGAATAAGACAAAGACAAGGTATAGAAGCATATCAAAATTTATTTTAAAACTTCTAATCAAACTAGATTAGACAAAATTTTAATTCTCTTTAGATATTTCTAAAAGAGAAGAAGAAAAATAGTTCAAGGTCAAGTATAAATAATTCAAGGTCAATTATGGTCAAGAATATGTAACAAAATATGGAATTTCTACAAGCAAGGGTTGGACCAAAAGAACACTAATGATAGTGTTCTTATAATTCTACTAGATGCAAGTAATTAGTGTTATAGTATTTTCTATCATACTTCGTAGTGATTAGGATGTGGTACTTAAACATTGTGTGATATTTTTGGATTGATTTTATAGTTTGAATTGTATTTTTAACCATGCCTTGGAATCCACTATTGCAAGTGTATCTCCATATTTTGGGTCATCATGATATTTTTATAAGAAATTAAATTTTCACTTTACAATTCACAAAAGTATATTTAGACAGAATAAATTGACACGTCATAATTTCAGCTCATCACTTGTCATTTATTTTATAATTTAATCATTTGTATTCAATTGATTATCTTATTTTCTTTCTGAAATAAAATAATATTTTATTATTATTTTACCCTATTTCTAGCATTTAATCCAATTAGTCATTTTTTCCTATATATTAACTTAGGTCAATAAATAAAAATATATATTTGTAGTATCATAAATTATCACTGGGCCAATTTACACCTCATGTTTGTGCTCCTACTTTAGTGTGTCGTATCCTCATCACCTATCTAGGTCAGTTTTATGCTTATTCTTTAGTTAAAATGCCATTTACACCCATTGATGGATTCCATGGTGAGGTACCCTTCTCCACGAGGCCTCATTTTGGTCCCTTTTTTAGAAGGACCATGGCGCCTAGTGACATGGTCCCTCTTAGTGTGGCCCAAATGTGAATTATGGCAGAGTTCTTATCTCTTCAAAGAGATTTCATCTCTGTGGCTCTGCATGACCGTTGGAGGTCAGCCTAATCGATAATTCACCTAGATAGACCTACATAAAGACATTTGATCAACCCAATTTTATCCAAGCATCAAAGTATATATCTATATTCAACCTAAAGCATCCATGCCTCCATGAAGCGTTCATTATCAAGCATTTCCAGAGATCTTCAAGGCTGTGTATTCTCCATTCAATCATTGTGGAGTAAAATTACATTATTTATATGCAAGCATGTGTGTGTGATTAGGGTTTTGTCATATTCATGCTATTTCTAGTATTTATTTCAATATTTGCATTATTTGATTCAAGTTTAATTCCTAAATCGAGGTTTGAATTGTTAGCAGCAACCAAGAAGGAAAACTGAGAGGGGGGGTGAATCAGTTTTCATCGGACTAAAAAATTTAAGCACAATCTTAGATTTAAACAACTACAACAAGAATAAAGACAAACACAATATCACCAACAAACATAACACCAAGATTTTGATGTGGAAAACCTTGTTAAGGGAAAAACCACTGTGGGAACCTACCCACAATAAGATGATACTCTGCAGTAGTATGTGTAAATATTATAATGGGGAATGCACATGCATTCAGGCACATTGCCTAGAGCTCACTTCTCAAAATAAGATGACCTAAAAGGCTCCAATGCTTAGGTAAGGATCACTACCTTACAATAAGATTCAGAATACAATTTGAATTACATGAACTGCAAATATAGCATCTCCTTATGCTTGATGATAGATCCGATTAAGCACATTTGTTTTCCCTACAACAATCTATGCTCAATACACCACATCAAAGGATAAATTCTCTTAAGCACACAAACATCATTCTCTGATAATGCAGACACCATATCAACATCAAAATTACATGACTATACCGTCTATTTATACAATTCATCAACCTTGACTACAAGGTTGGTCAAGCTCTCAACTCTCAATTATAAAATTACATCACACGATACATATATGAACCACTAGAACAATAAAATTATATACATGACATAGAATGAACCTAAACCAAATCTCCAAACATGCATCATCACTATAAATCTTGCCAATATCAACCACAACACTCTACACCACATAACATGAAGAATATCACCGGATTAGCAAAAACACCAAGAACGCGCATAAGGATCAATGCAAACCATCAAAATAAATATGACATGATCAAGAAACACCAACAAGCACATTAGAATCATCCGCAATAGCTGCACTAACACCACTTATTCAAATCTTCATTTTTCAACATGGTAACTCTCAAGAACACTCAACAACAACAATTCATACTAGAAAGATAGCTTGTGGAGCATCAAATCAGGAACCATATGAACTAAAGATACACATGAACATCCAAAACATTCTTCCAAATCCGCAATCAAATATATAATCATACCAAAGCTCACTGGATCAAATACCAAACACTACCAACCATAGAATAGAAAGACTGAACTACAAACTAGATCAAATAATATGATCAAGTAAATTTTCAGACCACTTAAACCAATAAGGACTGAAGTATTCCAGCATCCCAAAGAAATAAACCAACCACATCAACTCACTGAAATCATAGGATTACCAAGTAGCTCTCTGTAACACATGAATATGTTGACATCAATGTGTTGGCAATATTGCATTATAAGGATATTGAGAAGGTTGTTGATGATTATGGACATAACTGATTAAAGATGTTTTACTATCTTGATATTATTATTTTGTCATTGATGTCAAGAAATTAATTTTCTAATTTAGTATGATGTTGCCATATCTTAAGAAATATGATATGAAGATTATAAAGAAGTCGGTAAAGACACAGGAAAGAATATGATGAGTAAGGGGATAAATTATTCAATGGGCAACTACTACCAAGTTAGACAATGATGAGATCTTGATGTTTTAGATTGTTTTAACAACATACATATGTTGTAAAATGTAAAGGTTAATACTATACTATGTTATCAAGCAAAGAACCTAGTCGGTAAACCCTAAGGAACCTAGTCGGTAAACCCTAAGGTTATCGCAGTCAGTTAATGAAGACAGAATGTCTACCGAGTGAAGTTTAGTATTCATCGAGTTGTAACCGAGCTATAATAGAATGCATTAAATGTTTACATGTGATATTTAATGAAAGAAGCTAATGAGATAGAGTGGATCAATGATTGGCAAGCCGTGAAAGAAGTTTGTTAAACGAATCTAAGGCAATGGAAAGTCAACAAGAAGATCTATAGCTCAGATTGAACCGCATTACCCTAACACAAGTTCCAAGGTGAATGTGCAAGTTTCAAGGTAGGGTAAAACATTTTCAGATCAAAAGATACAATGAACCTAAACAAGATTGAAGATTTGATGGCTATGATTGATCATGGGAAATGTGATCAAGGAGATTAAGCAGTTAGAAGATTGTTTATAAATAGGAAACTGTTGATAAACAATGGATGCGGGCAAGTGTATGCATAGGCATGCTACATAGTGATTACCGAGTACAGAAGCTTGAAGACCTGTTAGAATAATAGAGTATTGATGCCCAACAAATAGACAAGATTAGTTCTATGTCTAAGATTGTATTGAACAAATAGGAATCTGCTTTAGCATTTTAGATGTGAAGTTGCAGATAGATTGTATTATTGTTATTTTGTGAAAGTGACAGGAAATCTCTTAACCGAGTGGACTTAACAGTCTTATATGTAAATCCTCTAACAAGGTGACATTTTGATTGAGTGTTTGAAATCCTTTGACAAGGTCACTTCTAACAAAGTGAAGATCCTAACAGATCTGAGGGAAATCCCTTAACCGGGTCACATCTAGCAATGTGTTTGTAATCTTTAACAGGATTTGCTTTTAACTGAGCATACTCTAGAAGAGTATATTTCTTAGTGGGTCCAAAATCCCACAGTGGTTTTTCCCTATTTGGGTTTCCACGTTAAATCTGGTGTTATGAGGTTTATATTGTTCATATGCTTTTGAGTTTGCATGTTTGACAGTTTTTGGTTATATGAATGATATATATGTTACCGAGGTTGAATCTGATGTTTTTATGGATGATTAAGTTTGTATGATTCACCCCCCCTCTCATCTTGTTGGCTATTGGATCTGTACTTATATTAAGTATCATAACTATCAATTGGTATCAGAGCTTTGGACTCCGAAAGGAAAGTTTAAAGGCACTTGAGTTAAAGATCCAAAGATGTATAAGAGGGATGCACCTAAGCTGAATAAGTCAAGTTTCTCTACATGGTAGAAAAGGATGAAGCTACATCTATCAGGAGTTGGAGAATATGCTATATACTATCTGGAGAATGATTTTGTTGCACCGAGCACCTATCCATTGACTATGGAAGAGACAAAGGCGAAGCAAGAACATATTCAAGCAATGATTGAAATAACATCTGCATTGACTAATTCTGAGTTTAATGATCTAGAAGGCTACAATGATGTAAAGGCAATGTGGACTAATCTCATATCTGTATATGGAGGAGATGAACATGTTCACAGAGAAAATGTTGATAGTTTAAGAGGACAACTTGAATCTATGAGGATGAATGAAGGCGAGAACATAACCCAGTACAGTACAAGACTAAAGGAGATTGTAAATCAAATCAAAGGAGCAGGAGGAACTATTGAAGAAAAGGATGTGACAAGTAAGTTATTAAGAACCCTTCTACCTGCCTATGCAATCTGAGTCTCTGCAATCAATGAATTGAGGTCTGTACCTAATATGCCAGTTTCCTTGGATGCTACTATTGGTAAGCTACATGCATTTGAGTTAAGTAATTTTGATAACAGTGGGTCATCGGTAAATAAAGTTGAATCTGCATTTAGTTCTTTTTATTTGAATGAATCTAATGATTACAATGAAAGAAAGTATAAGTACTCTGAAGGAGATCACAATGGAGAAAGTGAAAGATTTCGGAAGAACATGGAGGAGGTACACAAACTGTATGAAGAAATCAGAAAGCAAGAAGAGTTTGAAGCACTATTGGCCAAAAGGTTACCGAGAGGCAAAGGTAAGTATAAAGGAAAACTACCTTTGAAATGTTTCAATTGTGATAATATTGGACATATGGCTTCTAACTGTCCTGACAAAGATTTTACTAAAAAGAGAGATTACCGAGATGACAGATAGAAAGATAATCATTACAGAGGACACCGAGACTTCAGAAGAAGAGATAGAAAGACATGCTTAATTACTGATGAGGAATCTAAAGATGATAAATCAGATGAGACTGATACAGAGGAAGTTGTTTATGTGGCTATCAAGGATGGATCAGATGAAGAAAGGTATGAAGAAAAAGCCCTAATATCTCACATAAACACTAATGATTCTTGGATTATAGATAGTGGATGCTCACATCATATGATAGGAGATAAACACAAGTTTGTTATGTTAGAAGATTATGATGGAGGCTATGTTATATTTGGTAATGATGCACCATGTCCGGTAAGAGGTAAAGGATCCATAACACTTCTTGATAAAGCAAGATGCAATGATGCTTATTGGGTTGAAGGTTTGAAATACAATTTGTTGAGTGTAGCACAACTAAACAACACAGGTTACCGAATAGAATTTCAGAAAGGAATTGTCAAAGTTCATGACAAGAATGGAAAGTTAGCTGCTACCGGGACATAAACAAAAGGTAATACATTTCACCTTGACTCAACTCACAATAAGTGTTTGCATGCAAAGATTGATAATACCTGGTTATGGCATAAAAGGTTTTGTCATGTTAATTTTGATAATCTGATCAAGATAAGTAAGAAGCACAGAGTAAGAGGTCTACCGAGTCTTGAAAAACCTGAGAATGCTATTTGTCGAGGATGCCAGATGGGTAAAATGACAAGATCAAGATTTACAAGTAAGTCCTACACTTCTAAGGGAATTTTAGATCTTGTGCACACTGATCTTTGTGGTCCTATGAAAGTTCAAAGTTATTATGGTGATAAGTATTTCATATTATTTGTGGATGACTATTCAAGGATGATGTCAGTAATGTTTTTAAAAGAAAAATCAGAAGCTTTTCAAATGTTTAAGTGGTACAAGGCTAGAGTTGAAAATGAAACAGGAAGACAATTGAAATGTCTTAGATTAGATAGAGGAGGAGAGTTCACATCTAATGAGTTCAACCTATTTTACAATGATCATGGTATTAAAAGACAAGTCTCTACACCGAGAACTCCACAGCAGAATGGAATAGCTAAAAGAAGAAACAGATCTATTGTGGATTGTGCTAGAACACTGATGATTGAGAAGAAGGTTCCACAAACATTTTGGAGAGAAGCATTAAGCATAGCTGTTTACACCTTGAACCGAGTTCAATTGAAGAAAGAAAGAACTGATGAAGGGAATTCCAAAGAACCAGAAGACTATGATGAATTTGTCTATGTGCAATCGAGAAGTCCTACTGAGATAACTGTTGAAGAAAATAAAGAAAATATCCAGTTACCGACTGATGAAGAAGATCATACAGAGCCTACCGAGCCTATATTAGCCAAGTATGTCAGAAGACACCATGCATCAAGTCAGATTATAGGAGATAAGGATGATCCAGTGATGATAAGGAACAAACTAAGACATAACACATGTTTGATATCTGAATTTGAACTAAGAATTGTGAAAGAGGCATTTAACAATGAAGATTGGATAAATGCTATGACAGAAGAGATTGATCAAATCAAGAAGAATGACACATGGACACTGGTCCCAAGACCAAAGGACAAAAATGTAATCAGTACAAAGTGGATCTTCAGAAACAAGCTAAATGAAAAAGGTGAGGTCATTCGGAACAAAGCAAGATTAGTTTGCAAAGGTTATGCCCAAGAAGAAGGAATTGATTATGGTGAGACTTTTGCACCTGTTGCTAGACTTGAAGGAGTTAGAACATTGTTGGCATATGCTGCTTTCAAAAACTTCAAGGTATATCAAATGGATGTCAAATCTACATTTCTCAATGGAATATTAGAAGAAGAAGTTTTCAGTGAACAACCTGAAGGATTTGTTGATGACAATGATAAAGATCAGGTATGTAAATTGAACAAAGCTTTATATGGTCTGAAACAAGCACCTAGAGCATGGTATGAAAGATTGCACTCTTATTTGATTAAGATTGGTTTTATAAGGACAAGTGAGAACGTCAACATGTACATGAAGAATGATGAAAATGGAATACTAATCTCAACCATATTTGTTGATGATATTATATTTTGTGGAAATGACTCTTTATGCAAGAACTTTGGAAATGAAATGAGCAAAGAATTTGAGATGTCATTAATCGGTGAGATAAAGTATTTTATAGGCTTACAGATACTGCAAATGAAAAATGAGATTTTCATTACTCAATCCAAGTACATAAAGGAAATCTTGAAGAAATTTGGAATGGAGGATTCAAAACTAGTAAGTACTCCTATGACTACCAACTGTAAACTATCAAAGAATGATGAATCTACATCTATTGATGAGACACTCTACCGATCCATGATTGGAAAACTACAATATGTTGTTCACAGCAAGCCAGATATAGCACATGCAGTAGGTATTGTTGCAATATTCTCTGCAGATCCTAAGGAAATACACATGACAACAATCAAAAGAATTTTCAGATACTTGAAAGGCACTGAAGATTATGGTTTAGTATATCAGAAAGGAAATGATTTTGATCTAAAAGTTTATACTGATGCTGATTGGGTAGGCAACATTGATGATAGAAAAAGCACAAGTGGAGGAGCTTTCTTCTTAGGAGAAAGACTAGTGAGTTGGCTTAGCAAGAAACAAGGATGAGTTTCTCAGTCAACAGCCAAAGCTGAATATGTTGCAGCAACAATGAATTGTACCAACATTGGATGGATCAAACAACTGTTGGAAGGTATAAATGAGAAAGTTACCGAGCTAGTAACTATATTCTGTGACAATACTAGTGCCATTAATATTTCAAAGAATCCTGTTATGCACTCTAAGACAAAGCACATCTCTATCAAATATCATTATCTTAGAGAAGAAGCTCAAGAGAAGAAAGTGGTGTTGGAATATGTTAACACAAAGGAGCAAATAGTTGATATCTTCACCAAGCCACTACCAAAGGACACTTCTGAATATCTCAGAAGCAAGTTAGGGGTCCTACCCCTATCTTTTACTCACTGACCGAGTTCAGTGAAAGCATCACTTCGATGACTCTATTGAATATCTTTTGGGGAGTTGATGCTGGATTGATACAATTTAGAATGTTTTTTTTTAAAGTGTACTGGAACTAAAACTGGGATAATACAGAGAATGATATAGGGAACAGGAATTGAAGACAAATGCTCTGACCAAGACTCAGTTGATACACAACAGCAGGCAATAACTTCTTACAGAAAGAAATTATGTTTAGTTCTTTTTCTTTTTGGCATTGTTGTCAAAGGGGGAGAAGACCTACCCAAGGGGAGAAGACCTAAAGGGGAGAAGACCTACAAAGTGGGAGAAGACCCGAGAAGACTAAGAGAAGACTACAGGTTGAAATAAAGACTGGAAACAAAAGAGAAGTCTAATGTATGGGGGAGAGCATTTTAGCATTTCAGAATCACAACAATCCAAATCTTTTAAAGGTCAAATCAATTGGTTTTGCCATCAATGCCAAAGGGGAAGATTGTTGGCAATATTACATTATAAGGATATTGAGAAGGTTGTTGATGATTATGGACATAACTGATTAAAGATGTTTTACTATCTTGATATTATTATTTTGTCATTGATGTCAAGAAATTGATTTTCTAATTCAGTATGATGTTTCCATATCTTAAGAAATATGATATGAAGATTATAAAGAAGTCGGTAAAGACACAGGAAAGAATATGATGAATAAGGGGATAAGTTATTCAATGGGCAACTACTACCGAGTTAGACAATGATGAGATCTTGATGTTTTAGATTGTTTTAACATCATACATATGTTGTAAAATGTAAAGGTTAATACTATACTATGTTATCAAGCAAAGAACCTAGTCGGTAAACCCTAAGGTTATCGTAGTCGGTTAATGAAGACAGAATGTCTACCGAGTGAGGTTTAGTATTCACCGAGTTGTAACCGAGCTATAACAGAATGCATTAAATGTTTACATGTGATATTTAATGAAAGAAGCTGATGAGTTGGAGTGGATCAATGATTGGAAAGCCGTGAAAGAAGTTTGTTAAACAAATCTAAGGCAATGGAAAGTTGGCAAGAAGATCTACAGCTCAGATTGAACCGCATTACCCTAACACAAGTTCCAAGGTGAATGTGCAAGTTCCAAGGCGGGGTAAAACATTTTCAAATCAAAAGATACAATGAACCTAGACAAGATTGAAGATCTGATGGCTATGATTGATCATAGGAAATGTGATCAAGGAGATTAAGCAGTTAGAAGATTGTTTATAAATAGGAAACTGTTGATAAACAATGGATGCATGCAAGTGTATGCATAGGGATGCTACATAGTGATTACCGAGTATAGAAGCTTGAAGACCTGTTAGACTAATAGAGTATTGATGCCCAGCAGATAGACAAGATTAGTTCTATGTCTAAGATTGTATTGAACAAATAGGAATCTGCTTTAGCATTTTAGATGTGAAGTTGCAGATAGATTGTATTACTGTTATTTTGTGAAAGTGACAAGAAATCTCTTAACCGAGTGGACTTAATAGTCTTATATGTAAATCCTCTAACAAGGTGACGTTCTGATTGAGTGTTTGAAATCCTTTGACAAGGTCACTTCTAACAAAGTGAAGATCCTAACAGATCTAAGGGAAATCCCTTAACCGGGTCACATCTAGCAATGTGTTTGTAATCTTTAACAGGATTTGCTTTTAACCGAGCATACTCTAGAAGAGTATATTTCTTAGTGGGTCTGAAATCCCACAGTGGTTTTCCTATTTGGGTTTCCACGTTAAATCTCGTGTTATGAGGTTTATATTGTTCATATGCTTTTGAGTTTGCATGTTTGATAGTTTTTGGTTATATGACTGATATATATGTTTTTGATTAAGTAAAAACAGGTTTTAAGGGTCCCGAAACCCATTTACATTCGAAAGATATTCAGGAAAGAAACAAAACACAATAGCTGCAAAAGACCAGCAAAAAAACCAGCAACAGAGAAAAGGATAGTAAGAGGCCAGCAAGAAATTGCCCCCAAGCCCAGCATAAAAAGAAATTTAGAAACTGTTCATGGTTTCTTCTGCATTCTGCACCAAGAGCGTCATTGCCTTGGCCGCTTCCCTCAAGTTGGTATTTTCCTGAGCAATCTGACTCTCTTTCATCTTCATGTCCTTCTCTGCCATAGTCTGCCTAGTTCTACGCGTAGGGGTTTGGTGGCTTAGGCTGGAAGTAGGAGCATCTTTAATAAGAATTTGATGTTTTTATGGATGATTAAGTTTGTATGATTCACCCCCCCCTCTCATCTTGTTGGCTATTGGATTTATACTTATATTAAGTATCAGAACTATCACAATGATAACAACATATCCTAGCAGCAACAATATCCAACAATCTCACCCTTTGGCATTGATGGTAACATATGAATGTGAAAAAAAAACAATGCAAAGGAAATATATCAACACCAACAATCAACAACAAAATCCCCCTAATATTGAATGCACATAAAGATCCAAAGATAAGGCATTTTTTCACATGACTCTCTCCCCCTTTGACAACAATGCCAAAGATAGAGTGCAAATTATGCTCTCTCCAAAAACTCTTCTTCTAAAAATGACAAATTCCCCCTTAGGATAAACTCACAACTGAATCCACTGATCATGTAAACCACTGACTACTCCAGTAGAGTAGTATCACCAACTCATCAACCCGGGAAAAGAGAATAAGGCTCTGAAATCGACTGGATTGATGCAATTCCATGCATCTAGTTCTCAATAGGAGGGGCTGAGACCCCTAACTTGTCTCTCAGATAGTGAAATGTATTTGTAGGTAAAGTCTTAGTGAAAATATTTGCAATATGATCCTTTATAGATACATATATTCCAATTTGACTTCCTCATCACAAACTTTCTCCCTCAAGAAATGATACTTTATGGATACAAGCTTTGTTTTAAAATGCAGCACCAAATTCTTTGAAATATTGACATCACTTTAATTATCACAAAATATAACAATAGGCTCATCATAAATCACTCGGATATCCTTCAACATTTGCTTCATCCAATCTACCTGAGTATAGTTTCTAGTAGAAATAATGTATTCAGCTTCAGCAGTAGATAAAGATACAACATCTTGTTTCTTACTGGATCAAGATATCAACTTTTTCCCCAAAAAGAATGCTCCATGAGTAGTGTTCTACTAGTCATCAACATCACCTACACAATCAGCATCAGTGTAGGAACAAAGCATGAAATCATCATTCTTCGGATACCATAAGCCATAATCAATGGTCCACTTCAAGTATCTGAAAATCCTCTTTACAATAGTAACATGAGTCTCTTTCGGATTTGATTGAAATCTAGCACAAATAAAAATAGCATGCATAATATCTGGTCTACTTTAAGTTAAGTACAACAATCCACCAACCATAGATCTATACAAAGCCTGATTAACTTTATGAGAATTATCATTCTTAGACAACTTGCATCCAGTCACCATAAGAGTTCCAATGGGCTTAAAATCAGCTAATCCAAAAAACATCAATAATTCCTTCACATAGATTGAGAAATGAAAATACCTTTACTGGTCTAAGTAATTTGCAATCCTATGAAAAATTTCATCTTACCAATCATAAACATCTCAAATTCCTTTTGCATATCACCAACATACTTCATACTCAAATTATCATCACCACCAAAAATGATATCATCAACAAAGACTTCAACAATCAAAATGTTATCATTCTCAACTTTGAAATATAAATTACTATCAACAACACCTTTACAGAAAACCAACTTCAACAAATACTTATCCAATCTTGCATACCAGGCTCTAGGGGCTTGCTTTAGTCCATACAAAGCTTTCTTCAATTTACATACCATATCTCCTTCATCTGATAAAGAAAATCCATCTAGTTTCTCAATGTATACTTCCTCTTCAAGATCACCATTGAAAAAGATGACTTGACATCCATCTTATATACCTTAAATTTCTTGTAACTAGCATATGCAAGCAACAATCTAACAACTTTAATTCTAGCTACAGGAGCAAAAGCTTCTTCATAGTCAATAACTTCCATCTGAGAATACCCTTTACATACCAATCTTGCTTTGTTTCTGATCACTTCGTTGACTTCATTCAATTTATTCTGGAACACCCATTTAGGACCAATCACATGCTTGTCTTTAGGTCTCAGAACAAGCTCCCATGTATTATTCTTTACAATTTGATTCAGCTCTTCTTCTATTGCTTGTATCCAATTTTTATCCTTGCATGCTTCTACTACATTGTTAGGTTCAATCTTTGAAATCAAGCATATCTCTTCAACATCAATCCTTCTCCTAGTCATCACACCTTTATTCTTATCACCAATAATCTGATTTTCTCAATGATTCATCCTTACATATATCAGAGCCGTTTGATTGTTCTGATTTTCAAGCTCTTGCACTTCTTCACCGACAACATATTGATATCTGGATTACTTGTCTCCATCGGATCATTTTGCTTTAAGATCTTAGTCTGCACAGGCTTAGGAATATTCTTCTCTAATTTTCTTTCCAATAAATTCATCTACCTTCACATTTACACTTTAAACTATCTTCCTCAGTCTCTTATTATAGCACTGGTAGGCCTTGCTCTTAGTAGAATATCCCAAGAAGATTCCTTCATCACATCTTGCATCAAACTTCCCTATATCCTCATATCTCTTGATATAACATTTACTTCAAAAAACTAAAATATTTAACTATAGGAACATGACCAAACCATAGCTCATAAGGAGTCTTACCCGAATCACCTTTAATATGCACCCAATTGAATGTGGAAATAGTAGTGCTAACAACTTCTCTCCAAAAGGTTTGTGCAACATTTCCTTCAATCGACATAGTCCTCATTTCATCCAAGATAGTTTTCTTTTTCGTTTCAACAACTCCATTCTACTGAGTGGTTCTAGGAGTAGATAACTATCTTCTAATTCCATTCCTTATAGAATGTATCAAACTCTCTTGATGTAAATTCCCCTTCTTTGTCTGATCTCAGGTACTTCAGCTTCAATCTAGTCTCAGTCTCCACTCTGTCTTTGAATATCTTTAATTTCTCCAATGGTTTTTATTTTTCCCTTAAGAAGGTAACCCACATCATCCTTGAATAGTCATCAATTAGCAACATGAAATATATGTCACCCTGCATGCTTCTCACTCAAGTAGGACCACATAAGTTAGTATGAATAAAGACCTAGCAATACATTAGATGAATACAACTTTCTCTTAAATGAAGTTCTTGTTTGCTTTCCCATCTAGCATTCCTTACATACCGGATTAGAAGGATTTATAATCTTAGGTATATCTCTATAAACTTGGGTAGAACTTATCCTTACCATGCAGTCAAAAGTAACATGACACATTCTCCTATGCCACAACCAACTTTCATCAAATTGAGCAATCAAACAACTTCTCTCAACAACATTCAAATGAAAAATATTACCTTTATTCTTAGTCCCAAATGCAATCTCTACACCGAAGGCATTTAGGATCTTACATTTACCATTCTTTAATTGCAAATCATATCCCTTATCAACCCTGTGTCCAATGCTCAAAACGTTATGCTTCAAACCTTCAACATACAAGACATCATCAGTATTATGCTTACCATTGAAAGATATAAAACCTCTACCATGAATCACACAAGCTTTATCATCTCCAAATCTCACTATTCCACCATCATGCCTTTCCATATGTACTCACAAATTTTCTTTTATCACTTATCATATGATGTGAACAACCGCTATCAATCACCCATTCATCTTTCTCCTCAATCTTAGCAGCTAAAGCTTTCTCCTCAACAATGTAGCTTGTAGGATTCACTGATACTGAACCATCTTCCTTAATAGCAATAAATACAATTTCATCTTCTGAATTCCCATTATCTGATTTCTCATCTGTCACACCTTCATCAACATCATAATAACATCTCTTGTTATTTTTGTACTTCTAGTAGGGCTTATCACTCTTATCATGCTTCTCATATCTATCATTCTTTTCAAACTTATCTTGCTTATCATATTTAGATTCTCTCATTGCACCTAGAAGAAAAGTGTCCTATATTATTACAAGAATAATATTTTGAAGGTAACTTTCCATCATACTTATCGACTCCTTTAGGCAATCTCTAAGAAATCAGGGCTTCAAGCTCATCTAGTTCTCTTTCCAGTTCTTCCATCTCTCTCTTTTCTCTTTCAAATATGGATAGCCAATGAGAACTTTCTCTAGGATCATACTTCTTCTTCCCAGATACAAAGGCTCTGAATGCAGTCTCAAATTTTCCTTGTGATTCTCCAAATTTTCTCAACTCAAATGCAATAAGCTTCACAACAAACATGTCTCTAGTCATTGTAATCACACTTTGGATCTCATTAATGGAAGCTACTTTATTTTTGTAAGAGGGAGGCAATGATCTCAGCACCTTAGCAACAATCTCATCTTCTTCAAGAGTTCCACCAGCACATCGATATTCATGACAAGCTCATTCACCTTAACCATAAAGGTTGAAATTTTTTTTATCTTCTCCCATCTTTAATGCTTCACATTTCCCTTTCAAACTCTACAACTTAGCAACTTTAACTTGCACATCTCCTTCATACAAGGTCTCTATCTTCTTCCAGATCTCATGTGTAGTCTACAAACCCATCAAAATAGTCATCTCTGAATCATTCAAGGCACTCATCAATTCTTCCTTATCTCTTATGTTATGTTCAACATCCTTGATTTCACGAGCAGTAAGTTGTCCATTCTAAGGAACATTGTAAGCATTCTTTGTAATCTTCCAATACTCATCTCTAAGACATTTCAAGTGAACTTCCATTTGGTCCTTCCAAATAGTATAATTGCTTCCATCAAATCTAGGAATCCTTCTTGAACACAACTTTCCATCCCATATCTCCTCAAGAGGTCAAGCTTCCTCTAGAGGATCTAGCTCTGATACTAATTGTTAGCAACAACCAAGAAGGAAAACTGAGAGGGGGAGGTGAATCTGTTTTCACCGGACTAAAAAATTTAAGCACAATCTCAGATCTAAACAACTTTAACAAGAATAAAGATAAACACAATAGCAACAACACACATAGCACTGAGATTTTGATGTGGAAAACCCAATTAAGGGAAAAACTACGATGGGAACCTACCCACAATAAGATGATATTCTATAGTAGTACATGTCAATATTACAATGGGGAATGCACATGAATTCAGAGACACTACCTAGAGCTCACTACTCAACATAAGATGACCTAGAAGGCTCCAACCCTTAGGGAAGGATCACTACCTTACAATAAGATTCAGACTACAATTCAAATTATATGAACTACAAATATAGCATCTCCTTATGCCTGATGACAATTTCGATTAAGCACATTTGTCTTCCCTACAAAAATCTCTGCTCAATACACCATAATGAAGGATAAATTATCTTAAGCACACATACACCACTCTCTAATAATGAAAATGCCATATCAACACCGAAACTACATGACTATACCACCTATTTATACAATTCATCAACCCTGACTACAAGGTCTGCCAAACCCTCAACTCTCAATTACAAAATTATATCACACGATGCATATATGAACCACCAGACTAGTACAATGATATACATGACATAGTATGGACCTAAACCAAATCTCCAAACACACATCATCACCATAAATCTCGCCAAGATCAATCACAACATGCTACACCACCAAGAATACCACATAACATTAAGAATATCACCAAATCATCAAAACCACCAATAACACGCATAAGGATCAATGTGGATCATAAAAAAAAATAGGACACAATCAAGAAACATCAACAAGCATATTAGAATCATCGAAAGTAGCTTCACCAACACCACTTATTTAGATCTTCATTGATCAACATGCTAACTCTCAGGAACACTCAACATCAACAATTTGGACTAGAAAGATAGCTTGTAGAGCACAAAATAACGAACCATCTAAAATTAAGATACACATGAAAATCCAAAAAATTATAATAAATTCACAACCAAATATATAATCATACCAGAGCTCACAAGATCAAATACCAAACACTGCCAACCACAAAATAGAAAGACTGAAATACAAACCAGATTAAATAATATGATCAAGTAAACTTCCATACCACTTAAACCAATAAGGAATGAAGTATTCTAGCATCCCAAATAGATAAACCAACCATATCAACTCAATCCAATCACCAAAACACCAAGAAGTGCTCTGCAACACAGGAATATGTTGACATCAATGACAACAACATATCCTAGCAGCAACAATATCCAACGTGACTTAGGTAAACTCATATTCCCCAAAAAAATCCTCTTTTTCATTTTGTGCAAAAATAGGTACAGACTTGTGTTACAAAGGAATGATAGGATTTTTAGAGATGAACATGTTCCCTTTTGGATGATTAAAAGTTAGGAGGATCATGGTGACCACCACCATGGTCTCGACAATTTAGGCTGAATCTCGGGGAGTAGATCTGAATCATATTCTTTTAATCAAAACCAAGTTTATGGCACTATGCAATGACTGTAGATCATCATTTATCTCTCTCTCTCTCTCTCTCTCTCTCTCTTCCCTCCCTCCACCTCTTACATCTCTCTTTCTCTCACAATCCTTTTATCAACCTCTTAGATATCTCTATATCTCCCCCACTCCCTCTCTCTCTCTCTCTCTCTCTCCCTCTCTCTCTCTCTCTCTATCTATCTATCTACCCTCCTTGTCTTTGAATAACTCTCCCTCCCTCTCTCTCTCCAAATATCCTCTCCACTTTTGTCTATCTCACCTCTCTTTATCTCTCTCCTTCCCTTTGCTCCATCTTCCCTCCCTCTCTCACTCCAAATATCCTCTCCACTTTTGTCTATCTCACCTCTCTTTATCTATCTCCTTCCCTTTGCACCTCTCTCTTTCTCTCTAAGTTTTTTGATAAACAATATACAAGGGGACTACAAGAGAGGTAGGTAGACATAGATAAGTAGAGAGAAAAAAATAGAGAGAGAAAGGTAGAGATATAGGTAGGAAGGGAGGGCGATTTAGGTTGAGAAAAAGGTAATAGAGAGAGTGGGGAGGTAGGTGATATTCATAGAAGTGGAAAGGGAACATTTCAAAGATAGAATAAAATATAGAAAAATAGGTCTTGTAGGGAGGCACATATTTATAAATAAAGAGAGAGAGAGGAAGAGGGGGAACAATGAAAATTTGAGAGGGGGGAAATAGACAGAGAGAGGTGGAGAGGGAGGGAGAGAGATAGAGATAGGTGAGATATACAAAAGTGGAAGGGAGAGTTGGAGTGAGGGAGAGAGGGAGAGGTATTCAAAGAGAGGGAGGGAAGGAGATATTCAAATGTGCAGGATGAGAAGATAGAGATAATTAGTTAGAGAGAGTATTGAGGGAGGGAGGGAGGGAGGGAAGGAGAGAAAGGGAGAGAGAGAGAGAGGTGCTTGATAAAATTTAGTATGGAGGGAAGGAGGTAGAGAGTTAGGGGACATAAAAGTAGAGGTATGGAAAGAGAGGTAATTGGAGAGAGGGAGAAGGGAGATAAGGAGAGTAGGAAGGAAGATATATGGATAGATAGCGAGAGAGAGGGAAGCGCTTGATAAAAATTAGTATGGAGGGAAGGAGGTAGAGAGTTAGGGGACATAAAAGTAGAGGTATAGAAAAAGAGGTAATTAGAGAGAGGGACAAGGGAGATAAAGAGAGTAGGAAGGAAGATAGATGGATAGAGAGAGAGAGAGAGAGAGAGAGAGAGAGAGAGAGAGAGAGAGAGAGAGAGAGAGAGAGAGAGAGAGAGAGAGAGAGAGAGAGAGAGAGAGAGAGAGAGAGAGAGAGAGAGAGAGAGAGAGAGAGAGAGAGAGAGAAGATAAATGCATAAAGGGAGAGGGGAGGTAGATAGTATATATAAATGGGTAAGTATAAAGGTGGAGGGAAGGAGGGAGTGAGGGATGTATGTATAGAGAGACAGGGTGAGACAAATTGATTTATTTAGGAAAATAGAGGTAGGTAGGAAATGAGGGAGATGTATGTATAAAGATAGGGAAAGAGGAGATAGATATAAGTAGAGATAGAAGGGGAGAGAGAGGAGAGAAGGAGATCAATGTAGAAAAATAAATGGATGAAGAGGTAGGTATGTATAGAGAGAGAGATAATGGTGAGAGAGATATAGAAAGATATGTCTAGATATTGGGGTGGAGAGGAGAGTGAGATAGAGATAGGTAGAGAGAGGGGAGAAAGGGAGAGTGATAGGGAGATATGGGTATAAATCTTGGGGGAGACAAAGAGAGAGAGGGAGAGAGAGAGAGAGAGATATAGAGAAATATAGAGGGAAGGAGAGAGGGAGTGCGAGAGGGATATATATGTAGACAAATAGAGGTAGGGAGGGAGGGATGTAGAGAGAGGGAGAGGGGAGATAGAGGTTGGTACAAAGGGAAAGGTCTAAAGTTAGATAAGTAGAGAGGAAGAGAAGAGATAGTTATAAGTTGAGAGGGGAGAAAAAGATAAAGAGAGGTAGAGAGGGAAGGAGAGAGATAGAGATTGGTGAGATATACAAAAGTGGAGGGGAGAGTTGGAGTGAGGGAGAGGTATTCAAAGAGAGGGAGGGAAGGATAGGTATTTAAAGATTGAGAAACAGAGAGGAAGAGGAGAGATAGTGATAAGTTGAGAGATTCTCTCTCTCTCTCTCTCTCTCTCTCTCCGTACCTTTTCTCCATCTGCCCTCCTTGTCTTTGAATAGCTCTCCCTCCCTCTCTCCCTCCAAATATCCTCTCCATTTTTGTCTATCTCACCTCTCTTTATCTCTCTCCTTCCCTTTGCACCTCTCTCTCTCTCTGTATCTTGGTATTTAGATAAAAAGTGTACAAGGGGACTGCAAGAGAGGTAGGTAGACATAGATAAGTAGAGAGAAATAAATAGAGAGAGAAGGGTAGAGATATAGGTAGGGAGGGAGGGATATGTAGGTTGAGAAAAAAGGTAATAGAAAGAGTGGGGAGAGAGGTGATATTCATAGAAGTGGAAAGGGAAGGTTTCAGAGATAGAAGAAAAGATAGAAAAAGAGGTCTTGTAGGGAGGGAGATATTTATGGAAAAAGAGAGAGAGGAAGAGGGGGCATAGTTATAAGTTGAGAGGGGGGAAACAAACAGAGAGAGATGGAGAGGGAATGAGAGAGATCGAGATAGGTGAGATAAACAAAAGTGGAGGGGAGATTTGGAGTGAGGGAGAGAGGGAGAGGTACTCAAATAGAGGGAGGGAAGGAGGTATTCAAACATGGAGGATGAGAAGATCGAGATAGGTAGTTAGAGAGAGACTATGGAGATGGAAGGAGGGAAAGAGGGAGAGAGATGGAGAGAGAGAGAGAGGTGAGATAAAAAGTAGTATAGAGGGAAGGAGGTAGAGAGTTAGGGGAGATAAAAGTAGAGAGGGATGGAAAGAAAGGTAATTAGAGAGAGGTTGAGGGGAGATAAATAGAGTAGGAGGGAAGATAGATGGATAGAGAGAGAGAGAGAGGAGATAAAGAGAGTAGGAGAAAAGATATATGGATAGAGAGAGAGAGAGAGAGGAGATAAATGCATAAAGGGAGAAGGGAGGTAGAGAGTATAGATAGATGGGTAAGTAGAAAGGTGAAGGGAAGGAGATCTATCTAGAAAAATAAATGGACTAAGAGGTAGGTATGTGTAGAGAGAGAATGGTGAGAGAGATATAGAAAGATATATCTAGATCTTGGGGTGGAGAGGAGAGTGAGATAGAGATAGGTAGAGAGAGGGGAGAAAGGGGGAGTGATAGGGAGAGATAGGTATAAATCTTGGGAATGAAAAAGAAAGAGAGATAAAGAGAAATAGAGAGGGAAGGAGAGAGGGAATGAGAGAGGTATATATATGCAGATAAATATAGGTAGGGAGGGAGAGATGTAGAGGTATGTAGAGAGAGGGAGAGGGGAGATAGAGGTTGGTACAGAGGGAAATTTTGAGAGTTAGATAAGTAGAAAGAAAGAGAAGAGATAGTGATAAGTTGAGAGGGGGGAAAAAGATAGAGAGAAGTAGAGAGATAGACACGGGTGAGATATACAAAAGTGGAGGGGAGAGTTGGAGTGAGGGAGAGGTATTGAAAGAGAGGGAGGGAAGGAAAGGTATTCAAAGATTGAGAAAGAGAGAGGAAGAGGGGAGATAGTGAAAAAGGTAATAGAGAGAGTGGGGAGAGAAGTGATATTCATAGAAGTGGAAAGGGGAGGTTTTAGAGATAGAAGAAAAGATAGAAAAAGAGGTCTTGTAGGGAGGGAGATATTTATAGAGAAAGAGAGAGAGGAAGAGGGAGCATAGTGATAAGTTGAGAGGGGGAAATAGACAGAGAGAGGTGGAGAGGGAAGGAGAGAGATAGAGATAGGTGAGATATACAAAAGTGGAAGGGAGACAGGGAGAGTTATTCAAATAGAGGAAGGGAAGGAGGTATTCAAACGTGCAGGATGAGAAGATAGAGATAAGTAGTTAGAGAGATACTATGGAGATGGAAGGAGGGAGGGAGGGAGAGAAGGGTGGGGAGAGAAAAACATAGAGAGACAAAGAGAGGTGAGATAAAAAGTAGTATGGAGGGAAGGAGGTTTAGATTTAGGGGAGATAAAAGTAGAGAGAGGGAGAGGGGAGAGAAAGAGAGTAGGAGGGAAGATAGATGGATAGAGAGAGAGAGAGGAGATAAATACATAAAGGGAGACCAGAGATAGAGAGTATAGATATATGGGTAAGTAGAAAATTGGAGGGAAGGAGGGATGGATGTATCTATAGAGAGAGAGGGTGAGAAAACTTAATTTATCTAGTGAAATAGAGGTAGGTAGGAAATGAGGGAGATGTGTATATAAAGAGAGGGAAAGAGAAGATAGATATAAGTAGGGATAGAAGGGGAGAGATTGGAGTGAAGGAGATATATGTAGAAAAATAAATGGACTAAGAGGTAGGTATGTATATATATAGAGAGAGAATGGTGAGAGAGATATAGAAAGATATGTCTAAATATTGGGGTGGAGTGGAGAGTGAGATAGAGATAGGTAGAGAGAGGGGAGAAAGGTAGAGTGATAGGGAGAGATAGGTATAAATCTTGGTGGAGACAAAGAGAGAGAGATAAAGAGAAATAGAGAGGGAAGGAGAGAGGGAGTGAGAGAGGGATATATATGTAGACAAATAGAGGTAAGGGGGGGTATGTAGAGGTATGGAGAGAGAGGGAGAGGGAAGATAGAGTTTGGTACAAAGGGAAAGGTTGAGAGTTAGATAAGTAGAGAGGAAGAGAGGAGATAGTGATAAGTTGAGAGGGGGGAAAAGATAGAGAGAGGTGGAGAGGGAAGGAGAGAGATAGAGATGTGTGAGATATAAAAAAGTGGAGGGGAGAGTTGGAGTGAGGGAGAGGTATTGAGAGAGAGAGAGAGAGAGAGAGAGAGAGAGAGAGTGAGAGAGAGAGAGAGAGAGAGAGAGAGAGAGAGAGAGATAGGTGAGATATACAAAAGTGTAGGGGAGAATTTGAGTGAGGGGAGAAGAAGAGGTATTCAAAGACAGGGAGGGAAGTATAGGTATTCAAAGAGAGGTTAGGTAGATAGAGATAAGTAGTTAGAGAGAGATTATGGAGATTGAAGGAGGGAGGGGGGAGAGAAATGGGGAGAGAGAGAGGTGAGATAAATAGTAGTAAGGAGGGAAGGAGGTAGAGAGTAAGGGAAGATAAAAGTAGAGAGGGATGGAAAGAGAGGTAGGTAGAGAGAGGGAGAGGGGAGATAAAGAGAGTAGGATGGAAGATAGATGGATAGAGATAGAGGAGATAAATACATAAAGGGAAAGGGGAGATATAGAGTATGTATAGATGGGTAAGTAGAGAGGTGAAGGTAAGGAGGGAGGGATGTATGAATATAGAGAGAGGGTGAGATGGAGATTTATTTATAAAGAAATGGAAAGGTGAGATAGATATAAGTAGAGATAGAAGGGGAGAGAGGGGAGGTAAGGATATCTATGTTGAAAATTAAAGGAACTAAGAGGGAGGTATGTGGAGAGAGTGAGAGAATGGTGAGGGAGAGGTAGAAATATATGTCTAGATCTTGGGGTGGAGAGGAGAGTGAGATAGAGAGAGGTAGAGAGAGGGGAGAGAGGGAGAGTGATAGGGAGAGATAGGTATAAATATTTGGGGAGACAAAGGGAGTGTGATAAATAGAAATAGAGAGGGAGGGAGAGAGGGAGAGGGATATATATATGAAAACAAATAGAGGTAGGGAGGGAGGGATGTAAAGGTATGTAGAGAGAGGTTGAGGGTCCGAGATAGAGGTTAGTACATAGGAAAAGGTTGAGAGTAAGATATGTAGAGAGAAAGCATGAGAGGGTGGGACAATGAGAGAGAGAGAGAGAGAGAGAGAGAGAGAGAGAGAGAGAGAGAGAGAGAGAGAGAGAGAGAGAGAGAGAGAGAGAGAGAGAGAGAGAGAGAGAGAGAGGAGAATGTGTGTGAGGTAGGTAGATAAGAGAGAGGAGATACAATTTGAAGGATGAGAGACATAGGTTTAGAGATTGGGGAAAGATGAGAGAATGATATATAACAATGGGGGAGAGAGAGAGAGGGAGAGTGATAAGAAGAGAGATAGGTCTAGAGATCAACAGAGACAAAGAGAGTGAAATAGAGATATAGAGAGAATAATAATAGTAGCTTAGTGATTATAAAACATTTCTAGTACGTGTGAGAAATTATAAGATCTATATTTTTGGGAGAGAGGAGAATGAGATAGAGAGCGGTAGAGAGGTAGAGAGGGAGGAGAAGGAGACATATAGAAGAATAGATAGGTCTAGAGCTTAGGGGAGACAAAGAGCGTGAGATAGAAATATGGCAAGAGAATGATGATAGAAGCCTACTGATTATTGAGATTTGACTGTCTGAAAAATTATAAGATTTCGTCAAATCTAGAATCTGCATTATGACTGCTAGAGATTTGAAACCACTCTCAAACATCTTGACAATATATACATAAATATAGTTTAAAGTATAAGAAAGATAAAAGACAAAGAGAAAATATATACTTATATGTTAGAATTTGTGTATATATCTTGATAAAAAAATTAAGGGAAGGATAAAGGAATTGCCATCTAAGTCAGTGTTCCTTATCTAACTTAATGTAAGCATAATGTGATTGTATTTTTATTTCTAAACATAACACGGTCACACTTGAAAAAAAAATGTTAGCATTTTTTGTTTAAAGAACCTGTATGCGTTTTTCCTTGTACTTAGGCTTGGATGACAAGTCTGAGGCTTAGGATCCTTATTTCCCTCCTTTTTATGTGTTTTCTTCTTCCAATATTGTTTTGTCAACTTCATCATAATTAGGTTTACATGTTATCAAGTGGGTATTTGTAAAATCTCAATCATAATTTCACCCATCTTTTGAGCTTTCTAACCATATATATTTTTTTTAGATTTGAACAACATTAACGTATTAATTCTTAATTTCTTTTACCAATGTCTCTAAAGTTCTCAAAGACGTGTACCATTTTTAAAAATAAATTTTCAAATACTTGTCCAAATTTGAAACAAAATATATATTATTGTTCTACACTTCATTATTTACACTTTCAAAAAAAATTGAATTTTCGATTATTTTGGTACAAGTTATGTGACACTCATGAATAGGTTCGTGATTTTTCAGGATGCATCCACTTTGAAAAATTACAAAAATTACACAACTTCTAGTGTTCACTCTTAACTATATTTCTACTAAAGGGTTTTTCAAAATACTAAATGCAACTATAACGTTTTTGATGCGCATGCCAAACACTATGTTATGTTTTGCTAAAACAAAAATGAGAACAATTTTGTGTGCATGAAGGATTTGACCCCCTTAATCTTATCTATTTTTGTTTTAAAAAAATATTTTGGAAACTAGATTCAAAGTACTACAATTTTTTTCTTTGGGTATCTTCATTTTTTTCTTGGATGAGTCTCAAATTGCTCCTCCAAGTTCAGGTTTAGCTAATTTCGGAAAAAAAGTGGCCACTTATACCCCCCTTTTTCTTCACCATCTTGGTGCACTTTCACTAATAATATTTTATGTTGTCTCATTTATTATGATTGTGACACTTGGAAATAGCTAATTTTATCTTATTTTAGGGTTTGCATCTAGGGCTTCATTCATCCCTTTCGTAAGGATTCATTCATTGTAAAATAATCTTTTTGCATTAATATACAATTCTTAAGTTGTTAACAAAATTATTCTTTCTTGATCTCCATTTTTTACAAGTGTTTTGATCAAAAGTGATTTATGGGCTTGTGGGGTTGAACAAATAACTCCAATATGGTATCAAAGCTCCAAATTTGCTAAGTTCCTATTCAAATTTTGAGAGATCCAACATTCAGAAGATAAATTGACACATCTTGGAGACAAACAATTTCTACGTCTTTTCTCTGCCACGAAAAAAAGTTTGGGGATCATTGTCAATTTGCCAAAATTCATCAAATTTTGTGAGAAAAATTAAGAAACAAAAAAAAAATATTTGACCATAACTTTTTTTTTTTGCAGATTCATTTAAAAAAAAATATTTTGGGGTTTTATTCATAATCCCAAAAAACCATTTGGGTAGCTATTAGATTTTGTATCTAGTGAGTAGATGACAATCAAATTATAAGGGTCATGTCAATTAGTTATCAGTAACTAAATTTAGCCTATTTTTCTTTTTTGTATAACTTTTACATACGACATACAATTTTATTTTAAAAATATATTGTCAAAAAGCTAGCTCTGAGCCTAATCCAATGATGGATGATTTTTTTTGCAAATTTTGCTTTTGGTGAATTCTATAGGCCTTTGAAGGTAAATCTAGTTGTCTGTATTTGGAGGGCCATGCCTTTCACATTTGAACTCCATTTTTCACAATTGTTGCGGCATCAAAAAGCTAGTTCAGTCCTCTACACATATCTTAGGCCCATTTTTGAACAATGTTTATCAAGTGTTTGATTTTTCATTTGATCTTAGATTTTTTTATTTGAAAACATGCAAATCAAGAGATTTTGTTTAGATCCAAGGTAATTTTTTGGTATTGAAAGGGTCTATATTGTTATAGCAATCCTTTTATATACTTTTTTTTTTAAATTCATATATCATAGATCTAAATTATGTTACACCCCTCACTCCATTCAACAACTATAATTAGAAAAAATAAATGGAGATTATTTTGAAGAAACATGGGTAATACAGAGTGACCATGGGTACAAAACTTGAGCCTACAGGTGTTGTTGAGAAGCAAAATTGGCTCAATAAGTGTGATGAGGCTTAAATTGAGATGTTATATATGTATATATCTCCATATCCTCTCTTTCATGTTGATTCTTGCACCACACCCAATAAAATCTAAATGATACTAGGGTGCTTGTTTGAGAAGTGGGATACATTGAGGGGATTTCAATTAGAGAATGAGTTTATTGGCTTAAATCCTACAAATTTTAATAGCATCCAAAATTTCTTCACCGAACTCAATTCTCTCAGATTATAGTTGCAACAACATGGTATTTAGAAAGAGGAATCTCAATTGATTTTCTATCCTTAACAAAATTGGTCACATTTATTCATTTTTTTGTGTTGACCTATTATGCTAGTAGAGATGCCCTTTGTACCAAATTCAACATTCCTTCACTTGATTTTTTTTTTCATCCCTCACTAGGGAGCAAACCGAGAGAGAGAGAGAGAGAGCGGAGGGGGGGGGGGGGGTTCCTAAAACAGATATTAAAAAAGAGAGCTCCTAAATAGACTTAAGGGGGATCTAGAGAGAGAGATCTTGAAAGAGAGAGAGCATGTGTGTATAAAAAGACAAGGGAGAGAGAATTAAGTGGAGAAAGAGAGAGAGAGTAAAAAGACTTAAAGTTGAGAGAGGGAGAGAGGGATATATATATATATATATAAAGAGAGAGAGAGAGAGAGAGAGAGAGAGAGAGAGAGAGAGAGAGAGAGAGAGAGAGAGAGAGAGAGAGAGAGAGAGAGAGAGAGAGGCTTTAATGAAAATATTTTAAGGTTTTTAAAGATTTTTCTAAGGTTTACTATTTTTTTAACATTATCTATGTTTTTATAAAGCATTCAATGTAATTTATATATATGATTATTTATCTGAAAATACAAAAATAAAAAACTAAACATTTGTACTTGCTATTTTTGTAATAAATCTAACAATAAATTTAAAAAATACAAAAAAGACAACATAATTGAGCAATTTTAAACAAGAAAAAAATAATTTGGCACACCTGGTATAATGTAGCTAGAATAGTGGGTGGGTGTTGGGTGTTGAGTGCTACTAGCCAAAAATGGAAGAGGGGATTTGATCTAATGCTCTGTGGAGCCCAAACAAATAGTAGACACTGAAAAAAAAAATTGTCATCCTCATATTTATATATTGTTTGTTACAAAAAATGGTTAAACAAGGGTTCACTTGAAAGGGGGTTTCGATCGAACCTCATAAAATATTTATAAAAAAGGGTGTTCAAGCAAACCTCTTGTGATGTCATCCATATGATCCAAGAGGGTGTTCGCTCAAACATCCAAGGGTAGTTTGCTTGAACACCCTCAAAAAATAATTCCTCAACCCACATTTTTTCTTCATGGGTGAAAGTATAACCTACTATTGTGGGATCACCCTAGGATTGCCTAAGAGGTCACCTATCCTAGTACTGTTCCAGTTAAAATGTGCTTAACCATAGAATTTTCACCAAGGTCAAGCCCATTTATCTTACTACCATATTTGTAAAACTTCTAGAAAATTTTGTACATAATGAACCATCCATTATAATGAAATTTTAGCTCAATCATAATCATGTAGATGACATTTTTCATAGATCAATTGCCAAATTATGTAATGCTTTATCAAAATTCAATTACATAGTTTTTTTGTCTATCTAATCGAACCATACATAACGAGTAGTGGTTATGAATAACCCATCTCTCATCATCATGAATTATCCACTTAGCAAGTCATTTCTTCTAAGTTATTCTCACAAAGGTGAAGCGTTTGGATTTTCTAGGTCACGAATCTAGTATTGCTATGAGTCAAGTGTGTTTAACAATAGAATTTCCCTAGGATCAAGCCTAATTAGCATGGTACCTTATTTCTAAAATCTTCAAAATATTTGTACCTCATGAACCATTCATTATAGAACTCATTAGAATCATTATGCAGTAGGTGATTTTTTTTGTAGCGTGTCAAATTATATGATGTTTTATCAAGATTAGATTGTGAAGTTTTCAGTTAATTTCATTAACCCATTTTTCATGATTAGTGATCCATAAGAACCCATCTCTCATGAACACACATGGCCTTGTAAAGACCCATTAGATTTAGGTGATGCTCACTTAAGTGAAACACAGATAATTCTCAAGAGATCACATTTTCAAATATTACTCCAACTCAAGTGTTCTTAATTGTGGATTTTTCACCAAGTTCAAGTCCACTTAGCTTGCTACCCATTTACAAAAAAATCAATAAGTGTCATTTTTTATGAAGCTAGAGGTTCATATCTCAATAATTATCAAATTATGTGATATTTTTTAGGATTTGACTATGTAGTTTATGAGTCAAACTTATTGAACATATTTCAAGAGAAGTGTCTCATAAGAATCCATTTCTCATGATCATAAATGGTCACTATATGTTACTCAATCTACAAAGCCTTAAACAAGATTTGTGCCTCATGAACAATTCATTATAGAACTCCTTATCCCAACCATTATCAATTAGGTGGTTTTTTCCATAACTTGCCAATTTATGTGATGTTTTCTTAGGGTTCAACTACATAGTTTTTAAATCAATCACTATTGAATGTGATCAGTATCTTATTAGTGATTTACAAGAACTCATTTTATTTTACTATAAATGGTCCACTTAGTAGTCATTTCATCTAGGTGATTCTCACAAAAGTTAAGTACTAAGACTTCTCAAGAGATCATCCATCTCAATACTACACCAACTCAATCATGCCCACTCATTTTCCTATTTCATTTGCAAACGCTCCAATAATGTAGTGCCTTATGAACCATTCATTATAGATCTACTTAAATAATTATCAAACATTAGTTTTTTTAGTGTGTCAAATTACGTGATGCTTTATGAAGATTCAAGTACATAATTATTGAATCAATCTCATTGACCTATATTTCTCAAATAATCATTTACATGAACCTATCTTTCATAGATATTATACATGAATTTTTCTCCAACTTTATATATGCAAATACAAATTGCACACTCTCTCTCTACATATGTATTTTAATATAAAACAAAATAAAATCATCCCAAATCGAAAAAAGGGAAAAAGGTTGACTTCAAAATCTTGTTAATAAATCTTGGAAAGAAAACAGATTACAAACTCACATAAAAATCTCTAAAACATTAGTGAAATATAATCCACATAAAGAAATCTAAATATTCATGTACATAATTTAATCCTAAGTAGAAGACCAGGCATAGTAACAAGATAATACAATTAATGTAAAAAGAAGACGTAACATGCTTTGTTATATCAGGAAAGAGCTAATTTCCCTCTAGGCTAATATGACAAAATTCATCATGAGGTACATCACCATACATGGTAGATATGCTAGCATTTTCTTGCATCATTTTACTATCTTAAATCATTTTAGACATGGTAGAATTATTTCCATCCCCTTCGACTTGGTTTCATCTTTGGAGAATAGTTTAGTTAAACATTTTGAAAACCAGGATAACCCTGTAATCCATGAAGGGCTTATCTTGTTGATTATGGAATACACCCAAGCTCATGAAGTGAAACCCTCCCCCAAGGATAAAACCCACATTTCCTCCTCTAACCCTGATGTGCAGTTTATTTCTGACATGAAGATAGATGAGGATGACAGTGGTACTGCCATGGATTGGCATGACATCAAGGATACGGAGGACCCTAAGTATACACCAAAGAAAGAAGGGGAGCTTATGGTGAACCCAGAAACTAACAGTAGCAAGAAAAACAATCCTCCAAGGTGGGCGGCAAGTAAGTCCAAATCTAGCAGCAGGAAAATGCAAGACCTCGAGCCCCCCACCAAAAAGAAAATAAAATGAACCAAATCTAGTGGGTACAAAGTCCTAGACCACAAGATTAGGTTGGACATCCCCATCAATGTGGATAATGAGAAACAGGGGTTTGTGAATAAGGAAAATAAAGGCGAGAAAAAGGAGGAGAATGTGCTAGGAAATCTATTTTTGGAAGCTACTACAAGTCAGGAGAACTGTTGGAAGTGGGTGGATAAGGAAATTGGATCCCTAAAAGATGGGATTAAGGGAATTATTGAGACTTTCATGGAATCCCCTAGGCTCAATAAAATTGAGAAGATTATGAGCATGATCCAAAAGATATCTCAGGATGTTGAAACTATGAAGGTCGTCCACGAGCACAAAATTGAGAAGCTGGAAGAGTAGGTGAGTGATATCAAGGAAAACTTGAACAATCTGATGGAAATCAATAGGGAGGCGATGACCAATAGTGTTGATGGTTTGGAGAAAATTAATTCCATGATGGCCGACTATAGAACCAAAACCATCTCTAGTGACCCTCCCTTGGGGGAAAAAGAATGTCTCAGAGGGTGTACAGAGTGTTGTTAGTGGGAAGACTAGCTCAGTTCCTTGCACTAGAATGGGGAGTCGAAGCCAGGACCAGGGAACCTCCGAATTCATCATGGAGGATTTGGAGAAAATTAACAAGAGGATTATTCAAAAAAATACTGAATTGGTGCACTCTCTTAGTTGAGTGCTTTGCCCTGTTTTTTGGCTCTGTTGATTTTGTTTTGTTTTTTTAGCTTTCGTTTGTGTGGGGTTTGTCCCCTGTTTTGCTTAGGTTTTTTTTTCTAGTTGGTTGTTGGCCTTGGTCTATAATACTCTGGGTTTCAAGTCCTTGTAAAACCTATTTATCTTTATAAAAAACATGCTTTGTTTTATGGATACTTGGCATGGTAAAAGGATTATGTCTAACTACAGATACCTGGTACTTTAGTATGTCTAAGTAGATGTAAGAGATTTTATAACCCTCGTAGAAAGAAGGGAAAGTATCATCAAGGAGAGGGACACAAACACAAAAAGAGGTCAAAGTTGTCATAATTGCCAAGATCCTTGACAAAAGTAACCTTTTAGGGTTTGATTTGTTATCCTAGAGTTGTAGGGTCAAGTTAGTGATATTTCATTTGTTGTCAAGTTTCAGTTAATCAATTGGTCTTGTCAAGGTTGCATCTTTATGTTAATCTTTTTCATTTTAAAATCCAATTAAACACTTTGAATATGCTCGCTGTGTGGGTTTTCAAGTATGCTAGCCTCATGTTGAATATGATCTGGTGTTAAATCACATTCTGATCCCTTCGCGTGTCCGGCCCACCAGACGGAGCAGATCTAGAAATATATACGCGCAGTTTATGTTGTGTGGGTTGGACTTAACCAGCTGGTGTGGACCCCTCTTAGCCCGTCCAGTTTCCGGTCGTTCGTGACAATTTAACTTTTTTAAACTTTTTTCCTGCGTGTAAGATCTCCATATGCAGGTTTTTGATCGAGCAGTTTTCACTTGCACAGGTACTCCTGACCTGTCCACAAAATGGGAGCTTTTGAACAGGGTATGGACATTCATCGAAATGTAATCGAATGGTGATTATTATAAGATTTCATAGTTGGAAATGCTGTGATAAACATGTATACAAAAATGTGAATGGCGATTATTATCAGATTTCATAGTTGGAAATGCTGTGATAAACATGTATACAAAAATGTGGAAGCATGGACAGGCCATGCGAACTGTTTGATCAGATACCTCAAAAAAGTGTGGTTTTATCAAATGCTATGATTGCAGGATATGCACAAAGTGCGTTTCAAAAGGATTTAGAAACTTTCAAACAAATAAGATTGGCATGTGTAAAACTAGAGCCAACATCCTCACAGCTTTGTGCGAAAATAGGAGCTGTGGAACATGGTATGAACATGATAACATCTAGCACACGATGAATGGTAGAGGAATTCTGCTAATGTTGTAGCTGCAACTTCTTTGAGAGACATCTATGCAAAATGTGTAAGCATAGAAAAGGCGCGTGAACTGTTTGACAAAATGCCTCCAAGAAAATAGGACCGTTATAGTCAATCAACGAATGATGGTGAAAAATAGTACAAATCAAATGGCAGCAGAGCGGCAAGGAGAGCGGCGAGCGGGAATTTCAAATTTCAAATCTGGAAATGGCGGATTTCTTGGGGATGGCAGTCTTTCTGTGGGTGGAACTGGTAATCAGGGTGGTTTCTAGGCATCTCAGGGTACTGAAGGGGACAAGGAAACAATCAAATCGGTTGAAGACAAAGATTCCAAAAAAGGGGACCCACATGATAGAAGTAAGGAAAAAAAAAGGTCTTCTCTTTTTGGAGTGAAGCCGCTGGTTAAATCAGGGCTACCAGAAGTTAAAAATATATCCGATCCTGCGATAGGGGTTATTTCTGTCCCGGATAAGCTGGTTGATATCACTGTCTCTGGATTAGCTATGACTTTAGTTGGAAGGTTTGCTGGTTTTAGGCTTGACATTGATGTTGTGAGAAATTTTATAAGGAGAAAATGGGTGCTCAAGGGTCAAGTGGATGTGGCGGCTTTGCTTAGGGGTTTTTTTTCCTTTGCTTTTAATTCTGAAGAAGATATGAATAAAGCTCTATGTGAAGGACTATGGATGTTCGACAAGTCAACTTTGACTTTACAGAAATGGGCTCCAAACCTTTCTCTTGATGAGTCCTTTTTTGTGTCAGCGCCTGTGTGGACGCGACTCCCAGGCCTCCCGTTGGAGTTCTGGAATGAGGAAGTCTTCAAGGGGATAGCGAGTTCTTTTGGAGAACTTCTCTCGATCGATCCAATGACTACTGCTAAATCAAGGTTGATTTTTGCCCGTATCTGTGTTAATGTTAATCAAATGACGGATATGCCCCTATCTATTGAGATTATATCTAAATTGGGGAAATGGACCCAAGAGATTGAATATGAATCGCTCCCGTTTGCCTGTTTTCTTTGCAAAAAGTCAGGTCATTGGGCAAAATATTGTCTGCTTAAGAAGAGTAAGATTAGCAAGAGTGATAGTAGTCTAAAGTAGAAATGGCAAACGAAAGATAAGAGAGAAGATCCACCAGTAGAGTGTGTTCCTGATAAGGAAGTGATTGAGCTGGAAAATGAGGAAAAGAAGGATGCAAATAATAATAATGATAAACCTATTTGTCCCTATTCTAATAATCAAATAGAAAGCTCCAAAGAAGAAGAGAAAATGATAGAGGCAAATGTGCATAAACATGATCCAGAGAACCAGAAGGTAGGGCCTGTTAGTCAGGATAAAGTAGAGGAGAGTTCCAATGATGATGCTTCTGCTTCATCTTATACAAAAGCTAACGGGGAAGACTTCAATGAAGTACAGGACTTCAACATCTCTGATTTTGAACCTTTTTTGTTATTAACCAATGGAAGCCCTAAGCCGCTTCAATGCAAAACCCCATCTAATAGTGTGGAAATGCTGGCCCTGGAGGGAAATCTTAGGCTTCTCAGTACTAAAGAGGGAAAATCGAAGAAGGAAGGACCCAATGGAGGTATCTCAACTAGAAGCAAGAATAAGAAAAATGCAGATGTTGGAAGCCACAACAAAAAACAGAGGAGAGCTCTAAAAAATCAAAGGGAACATGAAAGTTGGAAGAATCGTGCTGATGGAACACAAAGCTCCATTGAGTCAGCTCCATCTCCAGTTAAAGTAGGAAGATAATTTCTTGGAATATAAGAGGGTTGAATGCCCCTCAAAAGTAGGATGTGTTATGTAATATTATAGGAGATCATAAACCAGATGTGGTCCTTATTCAGGAAATTAAGATGTGTAAGGATAAAGTGGAAAGGATTAAAATATTTAAAAATAATGGAGTTATAGGAACTAGTTCGGAGGGTGCCTCCGGAGGAACAACAATTTTTTGGAACCAAAAAACTATTAAAGGTAAGGAAATCATTTCAGAAATCAATAGGTCTTTTATGTTGCTCGAGCATATTAAGGATAACTTTGTTTGGGTTATTACTAATGTCTATGCACCTAATACCAAACCTAGAAGATTTAAATATTGGAGAATCCTTGCAGAAGACGGATTAAATTTTGCTGATAAAAGCTAGATTATTATGGGAGATTTTAATACTCCGCTTAAAGAAGATGAGAAAATGGGAGGCCTACCCTTGCAGCTTGATGTTAAACAAGATCTTATGGATTTTATCAATGATCAAGCTCTTATGGATGTGGATCTCCAAGGAATCAACTATACCTTTACTAATAGAAGAACTGGAGCTGATCTTATCCAAGTAAGGTTAGATAGATCCTTGATTTCCCCTAAGTGGTTATATAAGTATAGTTGTTCTTTGGCTTCTATTATTAAGATTAGCTCTGATCATTTCCCTATTTCCTTTACTGCCAATTCTTTTTCTGCTAAGAGAAATTTGCTTTTTAGATTTGAAAAAGCATGGTTATCCCATCCATCTCTGGAAGTCTATGTTGCTGATTGGTAGAGCTTTGAGGTTGAGGGAATGACTTTATTTAGAATAGCCAAAAAGCTCAATATTATTAAGGCCAGAATCAAAATTTGGAACAAAGAGACTTTTGGGGATATCTTCAAAAGTAAAGCCCAAATTAAGGCTGAAATAAAAGAAGTCCAAGATAAAATCCAAGAGGATGGGCTTTCAGAAGATTTGAGATCTATTGAAAATGGCTTGTTGTCTAAATACCACACTATTATTTCTAATGAAGAGACATTCTGGAGACAAAGATCTAGAGCCTTGTATTTGAAGGAAGGTGATAAAAATACCCAGTTCTTTCACTTAACTGCTCTTAAGCATAGGTCGGTAAACATGATTTCCAAGTTATCCTGTAATAGGGGGATTTTAACGGATGATAATGATATAAGAAAGGAAGCTCTGGATTATTTTAGTAACCTTTTGGGAGAAGTGGATGATCTTGATGTCAGTAATAAAAACCTCCTTTTGCAGGCTATCCCTTCTACCTTGAATGAGGAAGACAACAAATTTCTCTCGGATACCTTCTAGTCAAGAAATAAAAAAGGCTGTGTTTTCTTTTCAGGGAGATAAGTCTCCTGGTCCAGATGGTTTTCCAATGTTCTTTTTCCAGTCCTTTTGGCACATTGTGGAGACTGATATTTGTAAAGGAGTTAAAGAATTCTTTGGTTCTAGAAGGCTTCTAAAAGAATTGAATGCGACCTTCATTGTTCTTATTCTGAAGATATCAGGAGCTGATTCTCTCAATAAATTTAGACCCATTAGTCTTTGTAACTCTGTTTACAAGATTTTATCTAAGGTTCCCACTTCTAGATTGCTGGATATTCTTCCTAGAATTATTTCTGCTTAGCAAAATGGTTTTGTCCCTAGTAGACAAATACTGGATTCCATTATTTCAGTTCATGAAAATATTCATTCTCTAACGACTGCTAAAAATTAGGGCTTTTTTCTTAAGTTAGATATGTCTAAAGCCTATGATAGAGTGAAATGGCTTTTCCTTTTCAGGATTATGAAAGCCTTTGGTTTTGGAGAAAAAGTTATTCAGCTATGCTTTCAATTGATGGAAACTTCCTTATCTGCTATTATTGTCAACAGATCTCCTTCCAGTTTCTTCAAAAGCACTAGCGGTTTAAGACAGGGGGATCCCATCTCCCCAATCCTATTTACTATTTTAGCAGAAAGTTTGGGCAGATTTATTTTTAAAAATGTGGAAGAAGGGAATCTCAAAGGTCTGAAACCTTCTTCGTCCAATATTACTTGTACCCACGAACAATTTGTTGATGATTCAATTATCATGGGGGAAGCTACTATTAGAGAAGCAAGAAATATGAAGAATGTGATGGATATTTATGAATCTGCTTCTGGCCAAAAAATTAATTGGGATAAGAGTTCTCTGTTCTTCATCAACACCCCTATTCAAAGTCAATTAAGGATTGAAAGAATTCTTGGATGTAAAATTACCGAGTTTCCCTCTACTTACTTGGGGCTTCCCCTCTATTTTAAGCCTGTAGATGATTTCTGGATTAAGCTGGTTGACAGATTCAACTCTAAACTGACAGGTTGGAAAGGGGCTATCCTTAGTCAAGTGGGTAAGGTGACACTGCTTAAAGCTACTCTCCAAAACTTGCCTATTTATGCCCTTAGTCTGTTAAAATCCCTAGAAAGTTTGCGAAGGCAATCGAAAAAATCAAAAAAAGTTTTTTTGGTCGGGAGTGAAAGATAAGAATAGAATTCCCCTTATAGCTTGGAATAAAATTTGTTCTCCCAAGGCCAATGGGGGGTTGGGTTTAAGGAATATTAGCTCTATGAATAATGCTTTATTAGCAAAACAAATAAGGAGAATGAAAGGGGAGGATGGAGAGTAAAATTTAATTTGGAAAAAGAAATATCTTTATATGCAACCTTCGGAGGAAGAATTTATGGATAAATCTTTTATGGTTGAAGGTTCTGCAATTTGGAATGCGGTTCAATTGGCTAAAAGTTGGTCTGCTGCTAGTAGAATGTGGAGATTGGGGAATGGAAGAGGTATAAGATTTTGGGAAGACAAATGTCTTATGGATAAACCTTTTGAGGAAATTCCAATCCTTAATGAATGGAAAGATTGGTTCAAAAACAGGTATGGGGGTTTGGTTAGAGACTACTGGATAAATGGGAATTGGATTGAATTTAGCCAACATTGTCTGGGTTTAAAGTTTCTTGAGATTTTCCTTTTCTCTAAAATTTTGAGGGACAACAAAGAGGGTAGTTTGATTTGGAGGGAGACCTCAGATGAGAATTACTTTGTGTCATCAGCTGTGGCTATCCACAACAAAGTTATGGAAGAGATTCCAATTTGGGCTAAAGTGTTGAATAAGAAATTAACTCCTGAAGTTAATATCTTTTTTTGGATCTTTATCCAAAATAAGGTACTGACTTTGGACAACCTTCTAAAGAGGGGATTTGTTTTTCCTAGCAGGTGTTCTCTTTGTTGCAGGGAATAAGAGTCAGCTTGCCACATTCTCCACCAGTGTACTTTCAGCCAAGAAATTTGGAAAATTATTTTTAGTAGATGGAAGTTGAGCTGGGTTTTCTCGAACTCTCTAGGAGAGTCATGACAACAATGGTACTGTCCTAATTCCAACCCTAATATTGTGGAGCTTTGGAAACTTAATTTCCCTAATGTTATCTAGAACATCTAGAAGGAGCGCAATAATAGGATCTTTAGGGATAAAAGTGCTAACCCTGAAGTTGTGGTGGATAAAATATATAGAGGTATATTCAAATGTCTCAATGGTACTGATCATGGTTTAGCAGCTAAAGAAGACTTTAATGATAGATGGAATCTTTCTATCACCAAATCCAGTAAGGAGAAGGGTAGGGAAGGTTTGGTGTGGTGCTTTCCTCTCCAGGGATGGATAAAGGCCAACTTTGATGGGGTGTCGAAGGGGAATCCGGGTAAAGCTGGTTATGGGGGCATTGTTAGGAATTTTGTTGGAAGTTGCCTAGTGGCGGTCGCTGGTCCTCTGGGTAGTCAAACTAGTCATTATGCTGAAGCTTCAACAACTCTGAATACCTTGATAATTTATAAGAACCTAAATCATGACAACTTATGGTTGGAGGGAGACTCACTAAGTATTATCAAGCGCCTGAAGGAAGAAATTGAGCCATCATGGTTTATAGAAAACATAATTTTTAAAGCTAGAGAAATTATCACTAGCTTCAAAATTATAATAATTGAACATGCCTTTAGAGAAAAAAATTGGTTGCGGATGGCCTGGCGAACCTAGGCACTAATTCCGAAGCTCAAACCATTTGGCATGGGGAAGATAATATCAATTTGAGTATTAAAGATCTCCTAAGAAAGGATAGATTTACGGGGAGAGAAGGACCACACAATTATGATAGTTGAAATGAGTAATTTATGCATTTATAGAAAGGTAATGATTACTTGTCAAAGTGGCAGGATCGTAATCAAAGTTATTAACCACCCACATACTTTGTGGGTTATCATTTTCAAAATTTCGAGAGACAACGGGAAAGAAGCTCTAAGTTTGCAGAAGAACAAAGGTTACATTTTGAATTTGAATATGGGAGGTGATCTTAGGAGGGAGGAACCAGATAACATATCCAGATGGAAGCAAATGCCAAAAGTATGGATGAAGCTGGAAAAAGGGTCCCTGATGAATTTTATGGAGAAGCTGGTTGATTACGATAAAGGCATGGTTAATCTTGTTGTCTCCAAAATAACTAAAAATTGGAGTAATGGGTCTTTTAAAATCCATGGTGTGAGGTTCAAATTGGACGCGGGCCTCATAGCGACTATTATAGGTATGCCCCACTTAGGTCTCAATTTTCTTAGAGATCTTAAAGTTTCCAATAACGTGGTTAAACGTTTTCCATGTAAGAAAAAAGAGAGGGCTAAAATAGGCAAAGCCACGGGGAGTTATTATGATGCCTCCAACATCAAAAAAATTTCGGGCTGTGTCTTGAATGCTATCATGGAATACATAATAGTGGAGGGTCATTTTACTAGGGCCCATACTTACCATTTCGTGCTATTAAACCACTTTAGGCATGAGAAAAAGGTTTCCCTGCCCTACTACCTCTTCAGGTCTTTATCGAGGTCTCTCAACAAACATAGCAAGAATCCTTCGAACCCGGTGCTTCATTGTGGCCTCATTCTGCTCATTTATGAGCACTACAAAATCCTTGCCATTCAAGAAAACAAGAGACTTTTTGCTTCTCCAGGGAAAGGAAAGAGAAATTTGGATGAAGGCGGACTCATCAAGGAAGAGTCAGCTTAGAACAAAAGAGAAAGAGTGCTATTGGCATGAAAACCGAAGAGGACAAGAAGGATACAAAAGAAATCAGAAAAGATTACAGTGAAATGGATACAGATGAGTCTGAAGGTGAGGAAAGATGGAATGATGAGGATGTGGGAGCTGAGGAAGATGAAGCTGAGGACATGTTAGACCAAGATAGCCCAACTCACAGTGCTAGCCTAGGCAATGTCAATAGCCAGCCTATGGTGGAGAAGGATGATAAGGGTAATGAGGAAAAAGATACAGATTCTGAGAGGGAGAAGAATAAGGAACCTGAGAAGGAAACATCTAAGGAAAGTCTGAGTAAGGATAAGGAGGGTGCAGGAGAAGGGTTATTCCTAGATAACCTCAAAAACCTTACCGAGGCAAGATTGGGTTTAAATGGTAAGCAGATGGATGAGAAAAGGAAGGAAGATGATATGAACCAGAAGCAGTGGAAGCAGGATATGGAGGAAAAAGTTAGGAAAATGGAAGCACAAATAGACAATCTAGAAGAAGGTAAAGTGGCAATGAAAAACTTGCTGGGAATTATTTCGAAGATCTTGACTGCTGTTACTAAGAACCTAGAGGAAATCTCTAAGGTCCTTGAAAGCTCCAGCTCTCCCAAACCAGTGGTGGACCTGGACATTGATGAAGATGCTATCGAGACTGAGATAGGGGAGTCTACCCCTGGTGGAGTGGCAATGAGAACTAGGGTGAGCTTGAAGAAAACAGCTGTGGCGTCTGTTAAGGAAATCCCTAATCTTAGGGATAACATCAAAGAACTGTATGGGATTAGTAGCAACTTGGTTACTACTCTAAAAAACATAAAATAGTTCCTTTTTTGTGCTTTGTCTGGTTTGGCCGACTGTCGCTGGTTTTTTCAGGCTTTTTTGCTGTTTTTCTCTAGTTGCTTTGCTGGTTTTTCATATGTATGTTCCTTTTGGTTTCTTAATACTTTTCTCTCGTAAGGATCTTTTGTAAAATGGTTTTGGGGCCCCTTCAAAACCTATTTTTACCTTAATAAAAAATGAATGATGGTGAATGCTTATTGATGTGTTTACGTAGCTGGATCTTGAATAAATCCCAACACTTGAGAAGTCTGATAGTGATGAAGGTATGCTCCAAAGGACTAGGACTTCCATCCACATGTTTTGGTTGTGCACTCACCACTCGAGGTAAACTGGCAGACATTATTGAAGAAATGTTGTTATTTTAAAATGGAGATCAGTAGGTTACAATTGCATAGAGATCACTATTAATTGTTTGTGAAAGAAAATATAGATCATTAGGTTACAAATGCACAGAGATCATTATTAATTGTTAGTGAAAGCTGTAAGTGAATGTTTTAATTAAAAAGCTGTATGTTAATTTAAAAAAAACAAACATATATATAGAACTGAATGATTTGGAAAGATTTGGAAATGTAGTATTCTTTTTATTAAACATAGTTTCTTATATTTAATTGTTATTATGAGATTTAATTTTGGTTAATTGTTATTATGAGATTTAATGTTGGTTAAGAGAAAATGATTTTTTTTTTCCGTAAAATTAAAAATGTGTGACATGGGTATTTAATTCAAAAGATTTGTTACAAGTGAAAAATCAACACTCAGAGTAAAGTAAAAACTGTTATTGATATGAAGTTAGGCTAGGGTTTTTGAAGCCAAGATGAAGCGAAATGATAATAACCTTACTAAATTGATTAACATGAGTTATCATAGAATTCACACCAGCGTCGAAGGGATTAAAACACTTGTGAATCATTGACAGAATGTGCAACCATTGAAGTTTGGTGGCAATATTGTTGTTGATGTGGACCTAGCAAATAAGGGTAAGCTAGCTAAGGATGACAATGGTAGCCCATAAATTAGAACCTGTGGGCATCTCAAGAAGACTAGAGAGTGCACTTGCAAAGTTTGAATTACAATATTTGACACACTTGGCTCAGAATCTGGATTAGATGAAAACAGAGGTTATTGAAGCCCAAAAGAATCTCTATTAGGTTTTATGTTCTCTTTTGTTGGCATGTTGTTTAAAGAGTCTATCTTTTGGTGTTTTTTGTTGTTGTTGATGTATTGATTGATTATTTATTTATCTATCTATAGCTCTTTGTATTCAAGGTTTTAGGCTCCCTTCAAAACCTTTCTTTTCTTAATTAATAACAAATGTTGCTAAAGCAATCTTGATATGTATAGTCTTCTAATGTTTAAGGAAGACTACTAGAGACTAATTAACTTGCTTGAAGGAATAAGACACTCATCAAAGATCTGATTGTTATTGAAATAGGAAGACTATAATATTGGCTTATAAAGACATAACACAAAGTTGTTAAAGTAAACAATTATTTATGATGTCACTACAATATATTTACTCGATGAAGAATTCAAAAGATGACAAATATGCAGATCTCGAGTAAAAACTTATGTCTATTCAAAATCGAATCATTATCACTTGTGTTTCAATTTTAGGCTCTTTTATTTGTAAAAATAAATTAAATTCAAATTTCTTAAGATTCTATTCTATAATTTTAAGTTTGAATAGGAAGGGAAACTCTTGGTCTTCTCCTTTAAGAAATCTATAGAGACCTCAAATTCATACATTGTAAAGGATTGGAAATTATGTAGTTTCTTCTTTAATAAATCTTTTATTCTCTTTTACTCCAATTTTCTTCACCCTATGGTTTTTAGTCATGGGTCATACTATTTTGTTCTTTTGTCATTGGAATGAGTATTTAGTGAATTCAAAAATAGTCCATATCACTAAAGATTTGATGTTTATGAATCTTTTGTATTCTACAACATATTATTCATAAAGGTTGTGGAATTTATGTTTTTTATTGACACTTGAAATAGGGTAGTTGTCTAGTCATAGGCAGTTATTGTCTACTCTTCCTTTCATAGTTGATTAGCCACTAGAAGTTGTACTCACTAGAAGTTGTACTCTCTTTTGTTATTGACTGTATGAATAATAGTCAAGTAAATAGTGGTACGAATTGGATTCATCCACTCACAAAATTAGGTTTTAGGATATAATAAAACA